>NW_026562388.1:600000-897500 GCF_027474105.1 Poeciliopsis prolifica
TGGACCTGGAGTGGAGGTTTCAGAAGAGGGTGCAGGAGATTCAGCAGAGAGGAGAGGAAGAGGAGGAGGAAGAGGAGGATCTGGACGTCATGGTGATCCTGCAGCAGCTGGACAGAACGTCGGAGGTTCAGTGGATTATGTAAAATCCACTCTACGTCGTCTTGTGACGCTACGCTTGATTCTTTCATGCTTGAGAAATGCTTTACTCTCCATGGCAGCCATCCTGCCATGCAAAACGTCCCAAGATGCAACGTGAACTTCTTGCAGTGGCTGACGTGGACCCAGGCGGCTCCATCAGCGACTTTTATGGCGGTGTGAGTGGTCCAAAGCACTTGAAACGGTCCCGTTGACCATTTCAGAGACGTGTGTAAGAATTTTACACCACCATTGTCACTGGATATTTTCCTGGGGACGCACCCTCTACAGATCATGTCTCTAAGCAGGTTTTTTTTTTTGCTACCGTCTGTGCAAAGACCTAACAATATTTTTGTCTTTTCCACCTGTGTGAGCTCAATGAAATCTATCATTAAATGTTGAAATGGAGCTGTGGTTTGATTCTGTGCTCCTCTGTGATGCATTTTTATTCCTTTTGAAACATTCTTTACAGAATGAAACCATTAGTTTATTGTTCAGTTGGTAAAATGTTTTTTTTGTTTTGTTTTCAGCCCTTGAGTTAATTTCACTTTATGATTTTGGACCACGCAACCAAAACTTTGGACTCCCCTGTTCTACCGGCTGAACATGGTGTCATTTCTCACATCTAGATCAAGATCGAATCCGTCGGAAACGTCACGAGGGAACCAAACGAGGAGGGAATCAGCGTTCCTACGAGCAAGAAGGAAAACCAGGTGAATATTAAAGGATCGTTCAAAAGGTGGTTTTATTTTAAATGATAAAAATAGCATTCTTTTATGTTTTCGGCAGATCACAGAGAAAATGGACTGAAAGCGGCGTCAGATGAGTGAGTTTAGGGTCCAGAGCATGTTCAGCATTCACAAACGCTAAGAAATAAAAAAAAAAATCATCCCTGAGTTGTAAATTCTCACACCTGATACATAAAACTTGCTTGTGAATGTGGAAACCACTCATTTCAAGTATTCGCGTGGTTTTGAGTCAGCAGGATGCAAAACCCTCTGAATAGAAGTAAATAATAATAATAATTTCTGGTTGCATAACATGCAGATTTCTGTGAATTTTAATAGGGTTTTACGTGACAAAAAGTGACTCAACAAAATCCGACTAAAACATATTCAAGTTGCTGGTTGAAAGGTGACAGAATTTGAAACAATGAGCGCTTTTCTAAGGTGCAGTACAACAAAGAAGGCAGGGTGTGTGTCTTTAAAGCCAGAAACGTTTGCCCCAGTAACGCCAACATCAGAATTAGTGATTCATTTCAATTTAATACAACTTTTGACACACACTCCCTCACTCTACATCTCATTTTCAAAACGCTGAGTGCGTCCAGTTCCAGTGCGGACATAATTTCGCGCTCGCCGTCACAGGAATGCTACTTTGTGCGCTGGTAGAACTGCACCACAGCTTTCTCTTGCTCCTGGGTTTCGATGGAGCCGGGCCGGATCCTGCGGATCTCTGCGATGGCGTCGGACCCGGACATGTCCCTGCTTTTCACCAGGTAGCAGGCCAGCATGGTGCCCGTCCTGCCGTGGCCGTGCATGCAGTGGACGGCCACGCCCTGGAGACAAAACGGCAAGACATCGTCAAACGACAGGCAGTGTTCACACCCTGCTTTAAGTTCCTGGAATTAGGTAATCCCAGGAACTAAAGCAGTTCCTGCTTTAGTTTTGCTTTAGTTCCTGGGATTACCTAATTCCAGGAATTAGGATTACCTAATTTCAGCGGTTGTTTTTACACAACAGCTGTAGCTGTTGCTGGTTTCTACCTGTAAACCTATATATATATATATATATATACACATATTGCATTGTATGTTGCTCCCCCTCCCACAACCATATGTTTGATGTTTTTACTCCTAGCACCGCCTTTAAATTGGCTGTATGGTTTTTATCTTTTTGTCATGGGAAAGCATGTGGCTTTCCCATTTTTTTTATGCCCGCTCTGTTACAAATCCTAACTTTTTTGCAGGGGATTAACTCAAAAATGTACAATATTTTCCAAGAACAAGCCACAAAGTGAAATATTTTTAATGCGAATGAATAGAATAATTATGTAAATTTCTATGCGTTAGCTACTCCTTTTTTGTTTTTGTTTTTTTGGAGCAATTGAAGTTAAAAGCACAAACTGGCACTCTTCATCATGACATGTTAAAGTGCAAGAAAGCAAATTTCTAGAAATTCTCTCTCTGTGTTTTAGAAAAACACAGAGAAATCATTTCTCAAGTCAAAAGTCAACTAACTGGACCCCAAACGCTGGATGTCCTGACCAAACCTCGATCAGCTCCGCTCTTCCAGAGTCGCGATCTGAGCGCCTACCTCTCCTTTGGCGTTGGCTCCTTCCACGATGGAGAGAAACTGATCGATCTGACTGGGAGAAGGAGGCGTGAAGTCCGCTATCTTGATGTGGTGAAGCTGGAGCTCTGGGCAGGTGTCGTGGTTCGGTGGCTTCCTCTCGCACAGACAGACGAGGTGTCTGACTCCGTTGTCCAGCAGGTAGCGGTATTCGCTCGGCATCCTGGGCATGGCCAACCCGGCCAGCTTCTTGGGTTCGACCCAGGAGAAGTTGTGTGGAGGGGACGAGGCCATGACCCGTCTGGGGAGAGAGAACTGTGCTTCTGTTTCCCTCTGGTGAAATTCAGCGACCTATTATATCAACACAGTGTTTCCTGGATGAGCGTGACCTCACACATTTACTGCTGTAAATGACAGTCCAGTAAATGGGCGTGTCCGAGTCATTGATCACAAGTGTGTGTCAGTGTGTTTTACTGGGAAAGCAATAAAACGCTGCAATATCCTAGTCCTTTCGTTCCTTACATGACAAAATGTGATAAAAACAGTTTTTAAGGCACCAAATATCGATGTTATAAACCGTGTTTAAAATATAAATACACGGGTGAGATCCAAACAGTCCTGTTATTTGCAGAAGTTTGTAGAAAGTAAACCACAGACAGTACAACCTGTGTTTTTAATGTTTTCTGAGAATGGATTTTCATTCAACAGTCAAACTGAATGTTAAAAAAAATGTTAATATGAGTGACGTGCTTATTACCACGGCCATCTATGAACAAGATACATCTGACCGTAAGACGCACAGAGCAGGAAATGAGACCAAAACACTGGAAACTAAATAGAAGCATGTAGCTTAGCATTAGCAACGCGACGAAGCTAAGTGCACAACTTAGCTTTATTGTCATGAACAGACTGCAGCAGCTGCTGCAGTCTGTCGGCGTACAAAGTACGTTCAGGTTTTGTTCGTACTGAGCGAATACGGCATGAAACAACACAATGACTTACAGGTTATGTGACAACAAAGCGGGTTGCTGTGCGCCGAGCTCCTGCTAGCTGAGCTAACTGTTGGTCCCCTGAGCAACACGGTCCTAAATAATAAAGTTTAACAACGTAATGCGGGTGTCTAACGCAATCCCTGTACGTTGTCTGTTTGCGGTTATAGGTGCAGCAGCAACAGCATTGATTTGATCACTGTGACAAACACTTAGCATAATAAAGTAGGGAGAGAAGTAACCATATCGGTTTTTATCGGACATTTCGCCGCACTGACAGCCATACAGCGATTCTTTATTATCATTATTATTATTTTTAATCACTACTAGGTCTTCTTATATCAATACATACCAACTGTATCAGCAGATATCTGTGTTTGTGATGTTTATAAGTCTCCACGGCTGGCTGGCATGTACATGTCAGGATGGCCGAGCGGTCTAAGGCGCTGCGTTCAGGTCGCAGTCTCCCCTGGAGGCGTGGGTTCGAATCCCACTTCTGACAAATACTTTTTGATTCGGTTGTATTGTTAAAATGGTTCCTCAAAACACGCTGCCCTGAATGTTTCGATGGTCGTTTTGCTTTAATACACCTCATAGCAATCCAACAAAAACCTGTGGAGCAGCTGTCATGTGAAACTACTTCTGGTGAAGTAGGAAGAGTATCTGAAACGTGCAGGACAGTGTGAAACATTTGTAAAGAGTAATTCTGAATATGCAAGGAAAGGTACTTTACATGTGACTTAAAAGAAGATCATGGAAAGTTTTATTTTGCTCTGAAAAATTATTTTAGAGCGAGAAACCCTTCTTTTCTAAAAGGAACAAGCCTCTTGTGGTGTCACATGTGTCATGAGGAAATTAATCTTGAGCTTGTCATCTGGATGCTTATTTCTCTCCCCCCCCATCTTTTTCCTATGCGTTAATCAAATCTTGCTGATGCATGCATCTGCACTGCAGATTGTCATTGCCATCACTCCAGTCAACACAAGAGGGGAGAAGAGAAGTAAAAAAAAAAAATTCCAGTCACTTGGTAATTAGAAAGGCAGATGTTCTAGCAAGTAATATAACTAAATGTAATACAGTTGGAGTGATGCATATTTTATAATATGCATTGTACAATTTTCAGATTTATGAGAAGGAAGAGTTTTTATCTACTTGCATGTGGCCAGACTTGTAGGAGTCTGCTAATCAAGTTGCATAACACAATTTAGTGTAACCCAATTACGGATTATTGTCCATAATCCATGAGGAGTGCAAGTTTTGTGTCTGGCAGATAATAAAATACAAGGAATCACTGGAAGGAAAAAAAAAGATAAAAGATAAACATGTTGGGTGAATCAAGGCAGCATACCTCACTGCACTAGCATAATCTCACATTTCCAACCTTTAATTTACAAAAGTACAATTTATATTTGATGTTTAAAAAAACACACACACAAGAAAAAAAAAACACACACATCCACATGCCAACAGATTTGGGAGGGATGCTAGAAAAAAAATGTACCGCGTGCTGCCCTACCATCACAAACGTAAGGATTTGCTGAGTACTACTGGGACCTGAACTGGAAATGTGTGCATTCATCAGGTGAGACTGATGGCTCACTTTGAAATCTGATGGCAGTGGCTTTAAAACTAAAACATGAATAATGAGGGGACGAAAAATGTACGTGAAGCATCATAATCTTGGGGAAGAAACACTTTTCATACACAAAATGGAGATCCACAAATATGTTGGAGGACCTGTGATGCTGCGGGCCTGTTTCTCTTCCAAATATCTCATCAATCTGATATCAGGTGAAATAAAAATAAATGTATTTATATCTATTCCAGTGGCACCAATACAATGTTTCTTGTTTATTATCAGCTGTTTTTCTGACAGTACCTCTTTAAATTTATCTCAGCCATTGCTCTATATCAAATGAAGTAGCTTGTTTTTGTGAGTAGCCAAAAAAAAAGCTTTTATCAATACTAATGAATACATCTACACTGATATTTTCTAAACAAGAAAAACGACTGATAGACATTTGTAATGACTATTTTTTTACGCATCATAAGAACATGTATTAGATTTCTAAATTCAAAGTATGTATTTAATTGGTCACATTACGGATATTATTGGGGAAATCAGATTCTTATTTTGGTTTGTCACCAGTTTTCTCTTACATAGCTGACAGGCTAAAGCTAACCTGCGCAATTAAAAGGAAAGGGAGAAGACAATGTGTCCTTTTCGTTTTCTAATTAATGATACAAACACAGACGAGTCGAGCCCACACCACAGCACAGTTTATCTGCTAGTCACTTTGTACAAACAGTAGAAAGAGGGATTGTGTCCGAAGGAGACAAACTGCGTCGTGTTTGTCTGATTCACAGACGACGGACTTTCAGGAAGGTGCACAGAGAGAAACGTCCCGCCATTAAAAAGAAGCTTTCACTAACCTGTTGTTGGCTTACAAAACAAAAAGAAGGAGCAAAAGATAAAGGCTTCATCAGTCACGTACTTACAGTTACAGAAAGATTATCTCGGTGAAATTGGTAAAAACGCAAACAACTTGAAAAAAAGACATAAAATAAGATATAAGACATTCCAATGATAATCGGGCAGAGTCAAGAGTTTTGGCTGCTTGTCCCTGTGGCGCTCCACCCGATGGTCCCCACAGGGCAACAAAACACATCCATGACTTTATCTGGTTTCGAAATTTAGACACAACAGAGCCCGACAACCCGGTCGGTTGATTGGTTGTCCGTCACGTCCCGGGGGGATTATCGCTCCCACCATCTTCCTTTTTCAGTCGCCTAAAAGTACAAATCCCTACGACATGCCGCACATCCTCCAAAGAAAAAAAAACAACAAAAAAACAACAAGAAAACATAACACCGCCTTCATTGGTTACATGTTTACTCTGTAGATTGGATCTCTTTAAATGCCAAGCGCTTAAGAGGGCAAAGAGAGCGCGATGCCCTCCTACTAGACGATTTCTACGGGTTCTGAACGTCGGCGTTCAAAGTCCCTCCGGCAGCAGGCGGCTGAGGGGCCATGCTGGCTTTACAGGATGGCGCAGAAGAACTTCTTCTCCCTGAACGGGTTCTCCGACGCTGGCACCGGTGACAGCAGGGGGTCCTCTTTGGCATGAGCTTCGCAGTAAGACATTAAGTCTGCCGCTGCTTTGGACACCTGGAATTAGACACACACACACCAAACTAAGTTTAAGTGGAAATTTATAATTAAAAGACAAAAGACTTTCAATCATCTGTCTGTGTAGATATATTGTGTTACACACACATTCACACATGCATATAGTTCACCTTTATCCTGTCAATGTTGGCCTCCATCTTCAGCTGCTCCACCAGCTTCCTGGCCTGTGCGATGCTGGCCGTGTTGTTGCTCGCCATGGGCGCTCCCGCTCAGTTCCTGTCTGCTCAGCCTGCGTGGAGGAGACAGCGGCTGAAACATCCCAGACATTTCACTGCACCGGCGCTGAGCAGCACTATGCCGGCACGCAAAGACGCAGCGCCAGGAGCAGATAGCCAGTTTCTTATCACGTGCCAGTAAAGACACACTTGCACATACAGATGGAGGCGTGTATTATTTATGGTGCCTGTTGCTAGGCAGTCCCTGACAGTGGGAGGAAAAATAAAAAAGAGAAGGACGGTGATATTTTGTCCAGCATTGTGTTCAAAGTAGTTAGATAGATGAGAAGTGCAAGTGGTTTTATAAAAAACTGCCAAGATTATAAACATTGACTCAACAAATACTGAGTGATCAGGATGGATGTTTGTGTAAAAAATCTGTTCTTGACCATATTTTGTGTATTCTATTTTACTTTGTCGGAATTATTAAAATAATGATTCATCTTTGTTTCTGTAAATTATCATGTATTTTTGATTTTGGTTCAACAACATGGACTTCAGTCGCAACTCCACTATTTGCTGTCGCCTCTGTTTAGAAAACAAAATCAGTGTCTGCAGCTGATGCTTATGCAAATGCTGCAATACGCATTCTCTGCCAGTAGGTGGCAATGATATCAACATTACCGGCATCAAAGTTTAACAGAAGAAGATTCCCAGTTGAAACACGAACCTTATTCTCTCAACTAAAACATTCTCCAGCTTATTGGAAACAGACCCACTTTGAAAAGTGTTTGTCACAAAAAAATAGATATTTGCTTGTGGCCTGGAGGTGTTAAAAATAGCTGGAAGTCTCAGTGTTTGCAAAATACCTGCTCCTTAACAATGCACATATAGAGTAGTTTTTTAGAGGTGACAATAGAGGTGTAATTCAAATCTAATGACATAAGATCTTGTAGTGCTAAACAACCACAATAATACAATAATAAAAAACAATAATTCTCACGTCGTCAGCATCTGACTGGTGACTATCGGCTATTGCCCAAGATACAAAAGTGTGTATCTTTTGTATCGAAATAGATACGCGATTGTATTCATACTTCAGACTCATATTTTGGAGTACGAGAGGAAGTTGTTCTTAAATGATGGACAAGACCAAAACATCATAACGTGAAAGCCCTGGCAATGTGAATGCTGCCAACACTTTGCCAATGTTTGCTAACCGGCAAACTGTTAGCTGCTGAAGACCCTGAAGTTAGCATCTGCTTCTTTTTGTGAAAGCATCTTGTTTTTGTAATCTGAATGTGTTACACCCCAACAATCTACTAGAAAATGTTCCATAAAGTGGACACTGTTATGTTTACAACTGTGCCTTTTATCATTGTCAGTGACCACATTCATTCCTGTTTCCTCACACAGTTTAATTTGTTCAGAACTGCTTTCCATCAAGTGTTGTCTACAAAGTGTGCGGTGCTAATGTACGCCCCCGGGTTCGATTTTACAGATCAGGGTCTCAAAAACAGCATCCTCCTCCTTCGTGGTGTTAGATCAATCATCCCTGCGTCGCTCTCCGTCACCAGCGTGTGTGTGCACTGTGGTGTGACTCAGTGTGAGGTCAGTGCTGACCTCAGCAGGGAGCAATCTATGAATATTAATGCTCCACGGTAGCAAACATGCTCCTCTGGCTAAAAACCATCGAAAACCATCGAACCATCGAAAACCATTAAAAACCATCGCTGTGGACCAGTTACCAACAACAAGGCAATAAAAAGTTATCTTTTTTAAAAAAAAAAGAACACAAATTTTTCCGTCAATTCAGTTTCACTAATCACACCTCGGAATGATGTTCTGGACTTTTCTCCTATAACAGAGAATTAGACAGTGCTTCCCCTCCTCCACCTGTTGCTGGATACCTGACTGAAAGTGGGCTTTTCCTCGATAAATATTCTGACTGTCTGGGAGAAAATGTACTTGGAAATAGTTGGACATGAAATAGCAATTAAAAGAGTGACAGCCGTTACTTTTACTCTGTCAGTCTCTTATGGCACTGTTTGAAAAGCCGCCTACCAGAGAAACAGTCCATCTAATAATTAAACAGTTGACTTCTGCGATTCAATAACGTGTGGAATTACAAAAATGTTTCCTCCCCACTATTAGCACACGCTGAGGTAAAGTTAATGATCAAATTGACCACAGTGTGGTCTAAGACATATACCATTCGCTTTCCAATAGCTAAATATTGGTGTCATTTATCTTTTCTCTCTTTGTTGGTTTTGGAAGACGTCACTGAATACGCCACAATTATTAAAGTCATTCAAAGTAGTTTTCTGTGCAGAACGCTCAGACTTAATCCCACAGTCGAAGCCTTGGCCATATTTTGTTTAATTCTGGCCTGTTTGAAGCATTTCCAGCTGGAAACATCTCTGAAAGTCGTCAGTGCAAACCCAGCGACAGCTTGAAGAGGATTCCTACAAGGAACCCGCAGCAGACCGAACATCGCGTAACCTAAACAGTCGCTGCAGCCGAACCGTCCTGGCTGCTGTTAGTCTGACGAGGACAGCTCCTTGTACGGGCATGGGCTGTCAAACAGGAAATGGAAAGATTTATCAGGGTCGTTTAAAATGGGGTGCAAAGATCAGAAATCAGACCTTGACTTTCACACAGCAAGGTCGTGATATTATTTTATCACTCAGGGGACGTCGAAACGGGCCACTGCATCTTCAGACTATTGATAGGAATTTATGTCACACTTTAAGGTTTCTGGGATGCCTGTTGAGAAATAGGTCTTCCATTTTTACACAAAACACTGTTACAATAGCCCATTTTATGAAGATCTGTTCATGCCTTCTTTTTTTTTTTCTTTTTCTTTTTTTAGCTGAAGTAGATGGTCATAAACTGATAAACTAACAGCTAGGGACTCTGGGTAAAGTTTTAACACGTGCTTCATGTCGAGCATCTCTGATTTCTTCCCTGAGAGAATCTAAAAGTCCCACTTTTAATATCAAGATATCAAAATGTCTTGTTTTTATTACTGAAATTACAAAGAAGGTTTTTAATCAGCTCACATTCTTGTAATTCTATGGTTTCTTTCCAATAGCACACTTTTAGATTTAGTGCTAAAACCTGGTTTTACCATGTTCCTTCAGTCCATGTCACGAGCTGCAGTTCGATTACAAACGTTCAATGTCAATATCCTGCTAAAGTTGAAACTTTTTTTTTTTGCAATTGTGATGTTTCCACTAAATAAGAAACACGATTAAAATCCCACGTGAATAAGTTTGTTTATGCCAAAAGTCCTTAAAAATCTGATCTTTGTACTCCATTTTAAACAACCCTGATTAATTCTGGCCTGTTTGAAGCATTTCCAGCTGGAAACATCTCTGAAAGTAGTCAGCACACTTTTAGATTTAAAAGTGATTTAAAAGATCTTTTAGATTTAAAAGATTTAAAAGACAGGAAGTGGTAATAACCACTTCCTGTCATCCTCTTCGTCTTTTCCATCAGTAATGACATCCAGAGGCTGATCACGTGACTCGTGTGATGTGAAAAAAGTGTTTCCATCACAGTTTTGCCAAAAAATGCTCATTTTGTTGCAGCTGGAAAAACCAACGTATACTAGCGTGCAAGTTTTTTGAAATTAGATTTTTTTAAATTGTCTCATTTCTGGAGAGCAAATGTATTATTTGATTCCAATTTGCGCAACCATAAGGTCAATGGAAATGCAGCGACAGCCTCCACGTTATGCTGTTCCTCAAGAAAACAGGCTGGAATATTGAATTGTGTAAGACGCGATCTGGCAGCCAAGTGTTAGGTATTCGTCTTGAGGCTGACACTTGCAGCTATTGTACAAACTCGCTCACTACAATACCTACCTCGACAATTTGAGAACAAAAGGTAGCGGTGCTGAACTGAGAGTCACCCTGCTGCTTAACGTCAGTGGACTTCCTCCCTGACACTTTCATATCGACGGCCGAAGAAATGGTGACGTTAAGCAGATCCTATGTCTGGAAAGGCCGGCGTCCTAAAGGAGCTAAACTCCATGAAGTATGACTTGTAGCTTGGAAAGTGTTTCAGCTTCCAGCATTAATGTGGAAAGTGATTCCCCTCCTCTCCATCTGCTGCAGGGAAATGTTTCATGTGTTCTCACCAAACTGATTTCTGCAGGAATTTGGCTGGGCCACAAAGTCTGACCTCCTCGCAAATGCAAGACAAAAACAATCAGCTTCATGCCGTGTTTTATTGCTTTGTCTTACCTTGTCTGCTTGCTCCTCCTTACGCCTCCTGCCCTGCTGTCTGCCACCCGCTCGGTCAGAGGCTTGTGTCTGCCACGCTCTCCGTCTGCGGGGAGGAAAATGGAAACAGAGGAAAAGAGAGGCTGAATCAGAGCGCTGCACAAATTTGCTCTCGCATTCCAGATACATTCCTCTAAACCTTTTATTACGTCACCTATGAGAAATAGTCACAACAACAAAAATCTATTTTCTCTTCTAGAGAGAATAAAGAATCAATTTTTTCCCCCACTTGTAAAAGAGAAATTCAGCTTTAAGTATAAGATGTAGATTTCGGAGCTGTGTTTCAAAGAATCAGTGTAGAATAATCCAGCTGGATTCTTAAAATATTTAAGACTATTCAGATACAGACCTTTAATTTGACTCTGACTCTCCACAATCAGCTTCAAGAATATTTCATGGTGTTCACAAAGTGTGAAATCCATAATGATTCTCTAAATATGCAAAAAAGCAGCAGAAGGCTTGTTCTTGGCCCAAGTGAATCTTATTTTCGCCTCATGGCGCCCCCTCGGTCATGTCACCCACAGTAGAAAGCCACAAGAGAGAGAAGAAGTAAAGCACAAGGCCAACATTACTTTTTAAATGTATGTTCCAGGGACATGATGCCATTTTATAGTACAATCACATAACTATGTCACCTTCAGTAATATTTCAAAAACTTGACTTTGAATCATAGCCGTATCTGATGCCTTGAAATTAGCCACTGTCTCTTTAAGAAGCTCCGCTTTCTGACACTTTCTCCTCATGCATGTGACAATACTCCTCCATAATGCCGTTTGTAACCGTTCTTAAGAGCGTCGGACTGAGAAGGAGTTTGTATGATGAACTCAGCAGACGTGCAGTTCCGTTTGCTCATCGCTGCTGCCGCTAGTCTGTAGGACTTGGCAGCTGGACGCAAAGCTTTCGCTAAAAAGGCGGCGCTTTGTGAGAGAAAGTTTTTAACCACCTCTGAATGGTTTCCACAGGAGAGGAAAGGATTTCTCACACAAATGTGAACAAATCAAGGCAACACTCCAGGTAACTTGTACTGTAGTTTCAATGTTACCACATTACAGCGTGATGTAAAGCTAAAAAAACTTATTACCCTGCCTTTAAAATGGAAATATTTGAAATCTGAAGATAATGATAGCAATAAATACAAAGCAAGTGCATATTTAGACTAAGCTTTTGTAAGGCTATATGGATTTCTTTTTGCTTCCTGTTCACACTAAATAGGTGCAAAGCAAAGAAAAGAAGCTGACGTCTGTTTTGGTAACTTAAGCCTACCGGGAGTCAACTTTCAGTAAAAGCGCAACGACATTTCCCAAAATGTCAAACTGTCCCTTTAGGTTTCTCTTCCCTCCGCGCTGACACACACGTCCAGCTTCTCTCCTCGCAGATTCATTCGTAAAGCATGTGTGACTCTGTGTCTCGGTCCTCGGCTGCCTCTGATAAATGGACCAATTACCGCGCATCAGTAGCTCCACCAAGGAAGGGAATCCCAACCGTTATAAATCAGGGCAGGATGCAACATTAAGGCGTCATTACAGAGAGGGATCCATTAACAAAACCTCAGCAGCAAAACCGGACCAGCCCCCAAGCCAAAAATATTCACGCAATGCTAGAGCTGCTGAGGGAGTAACACAGGCATAAAAGACTTTTAGATATTAGAGGAGCACTTTTGATCGAGACAATATTCTGAATGGCTTCTTTCTGGTGTAAATACGATTTTATTGTTCACAGACTGGGAATATATTACCCAATGTTTGCTTTGGCTCTTCATCAATTTAAGTTGATATTTGCCCAATTTGAAAGCTTTCCTAAGAAATTATGCAAATCATGTCATCTAGAAGAAACAGAGTGAAGGGAGTACCTTTCCCTTTGACCTCTGAACCTTAAGGATACATGGAAACAGTTTCTATTGGTCTGATACTAAGTAATACTTTGATATTTTAGTGCTTTTATAAATTCAAACAACATTCATTGATTTGAAAATGACAAAGATATATTTTAGTGAATTGGGCACCAAAACTGTCTCCAGCCCAGAGGCCTAAATCCTTGTGAATCCAGCCCTGCTTAGCACACGCAAAGAAAACATTCTTAGATGCACAAGCGTTCGAGCCAAGACAAGAAACGAGCGGCGTTGCTCAAAAAAATAACGCAAACCTTGAAGTCGCTCAAGATGGGAACTTGCCGTCATCACCCCAATGCATTTATTTCCCTCCTGAATACATTTGTTCAATTACTTATTGCAGCACAAGGTGCTTTTATTGTTCCTAAAAACTCTACCAGTCATTCTGAGGTCTGCGGAAACACACTTATCCCTATTATTATTGACTTTTACCTTCGCTCCTGGGAGATGAATTCACAGTGACGGTCACGTGATCACAACTGGTTCAAGTTGTATTTGTTCAGGTCTTGTGCAAATGTACAAACACAGAGAGCATGGCACTCATCAGATCATAATCATGTTTGCTCTCTTGTCTGTACTTTGGTGTGGTAACCAGGCGAAAACGTTGGAACATTCAAGCAGATGTGCGTCGATGTTTCCTGGCGTACAGAACCACAACGCTCCAATCGCTTATTCGTTTGTTTTGCATTACAAAACTTTTAAAAATATAAATATTCCTAGATGCAAAAACAAGCAAACTAGAATGTGGTTCATCTTTTAAGTGTCTGTGTGTTTTAAAAGAAAGACTAAGCTGAGTGAGTCTGTCTCTTGAAACAGACTGAGAGAACTGGAAGCGGTCGTCGTTCCTTGGACACAAAGGCAATAAGTCTAAACAAGGAAGCTAAAATACTTGTTTTTATTTTTAAAAGGTCTTTCCAAATCATTGTAGTCTTCACATTGTGCAAAAGAAAACGAAAGAAAGAGGTGTTGCCGACTGATGATGCTCTGATATACATTTTAGATCAGTTCATTGCTGCAAAAGCAAAAAAATAAATAAATAAATAAAAAACAGAACACCCCCCCCCCCCCAAATGGCCAAGATGGCAAATTACTCCTTGAAAAAAAAGAGGAAGATGTTGAGGTTAGTTTCTGAATAAAGTTTCGCATCGTCGCAATTATCAGGGTTACGGGATGAGAAGCGAAGACAACAGGGACGTGTAAGCGTGTTTCTTGAATTAATTTTCTTCGACTTGGCGGTTTTCGTTCCCTCCTTTAACGCTGGCGAAGCGTCTCGAGCCGAGCTGCACGGAGAGGAAAATCCATTTCCCTCCCGTGTTCCAGCCTTCTGCTTCCCATCCCTCCCTCTGGGGCTGACAGGTGTTTATTGAAGGAGCAGAACCCGTCCGTCCGGCCCTCCCACCCGGGCCCCAGGATTCTCTGCCCTGCTGTTAAGACCACTGAATCAATGTGACCCCCTCCGTCATCCTTCCCTTGCCATTTGGAGAGCTGTTTTGAACCTCCTCCCCTGAGATCTCAGGGGGTCTGTGTTCATCTCGAGGCCCTCTGCTGATGTGATTATAGCTCAGGGTGTTGCTGACTTAAAGGGTGATTAAGCACGGCTGGAAATATCCTGGCGGAGCTATAATTCCTGACCTGTGGAGAGAGTGACAATCTTTGGCTTTCTGCTACGCACGCCGCCTCCCTCTCTTTTTATTTATACCTCCCTCTTCTCTGTCTTTACGCTGTGCGAAAGGTACGGCAGCCAGGCAGGGGGTGTTCTGTCCTCCGCCGTGCCCGGGGTGTGAAATCGGAGCGTGGTAATTAAAAATGTGTCTCTCGCTAAGCCATCTGGACCCTGGAGAACAAGTGATTAACCTGCAAAAGGCCTGCAGGGATGGCAAAGAGGAAGGAAGCAACTGCTCCGCAGAGTTATCTTTAGGCTCCTTTAAAGCCTTGTGAACACTAAACCTGCTGTCCCTGGAAATCTTTCACACTTTTTTTCATTTGTCTATGGCTACAACGATGGCAGATTTGATTCAGCAACAGTCAATACCTGCTTTCAGAGCAGCAACCAGCAGAAAAGCGGATCTGCTTTGCTTCCTCCTGACATACAGTATTGCCTCTAAGCTGTGATGCAAGGGCTGGTTTTAACGCTGCTGTATCTGTCAGAATGAGGACAACTCATTTGTTATATTTGGATATGTGAAAATAAATTCACCCAAAACCAAAATCCAGACATCCATGTCAAACACATCCCTTAGTTTTGTGCCTCTTAAACTTTTTCCACATTTTGTCGCCCATCGGACTTTATGTCATAAACCAACACAAAGTGGAGCAGAACCGTCAACTAGAACAACTTCTAAAACATTTGAAAATGCAGACGAGATGCATCTACCAACTTTGTACATCTAGAAAATTATTTGCAGAACTTCATTTCAATCAGACTGGATAATGAGTCGAGTCCGATTCACTCGTAATCCTCAAATTTCTGGACCTTGACTGGACGAAAGCACATTCAAAGGTGTGCAAATTGCAGCAGCTAAACTGATTTTATGTGTGGTCGGCCAACTGCAGCTTCATTTTTAAGGAGGGAAGAGGTGTTATTGAAAAATTGAGATCGACTCGCGAATGAAAATGTTAAGTACAACACAATGTATTCATCTTTTGGTAAAAGTGACTAAGATGCAAACAACAAGTACAGACAGGAGCAAATGGGCAGGAAACATCAAAACCCAACACGAGAGAAACCAACGTTGGTACAGATAGATGCTGGCCTCCCCAACTCCTCCACTGTGAAGAATGAATCAGTCAATGAGTTCACACACCGCTGACTGAGTTCCTTCTGCTCACATGTTGCTGTGGTGAACAATAATGAGGCCCGATTATCTTATAAAAATACCACAGCTTCCAACTTCTGGTTCAGCTGAAGAATGCTGAGTCAGGGTGTGTAGCAGACATAATTTGATCTCTGGGTAAACCAGGCTGCCGTAGTTTTTTGTTTTTTTTGGTTATTTGGAAGAAATTTCCATTTCATGAGCATCGCAACTAGAGGTTTCTTCTAACCTGAAAATGGGCCTGAAAAATTTCTAGAAATTCTACAGATGGTTTTACAAACAAAACAAAACAAATTTAATTAAATGCACCACTATTTTGAAGTGTTATTCATTCTGTAATTTAAGTAAATTTTACATGTTAAAATCCCAGGCCAAATACATGAAAAATATACACCAACATAATATGGAAAAGCGTGAGAAAAAATGTAACAAGATTTTTAAACGGGAAAGAAACGGGAGTTACTTTGTACATCCCTGACGAAGACGAACTAAAACTCCAGATTTCTTTTTCCTGAATTATTATGAAAGAATAAAAAGTGCCAGCAACAACGGCTGGACATGTGGCGGCGTCACAGTGACCGTCCACCGTCATCTGCCGTGAACCAGCAATATGGACACCATGACACCCTGCAAGGTCACTCTGAAACCAGAGGCAGCAAGTTGCTCACTCATCTAATGCCAGGTTTACTGAGCTGTGAGGATGCAATCAACGAGATGCTCCAAACTGACGAAGTGACTTCCACCCGACCTCCAGAGAGGTCAGGAAAATCAAGACAATATTGACTACAGAATGTAATACAGCACAGCCACCTGCCCTTGAATATGAGAAAGGGACACCTGTCCCCCATGCGCACAGAGACGGAGCGGTGGGACAGCGAGAGCCAAGCTGTTAGGTTGTTATACGCTGCAGAGGTCGTGCTGGGAGTGACACTGAGCCTCCTTCACTTTCAGGGCTTTGCGACTTGAGCAGCAGGGAACAGCTTCACGTTTTAAAAAGTTAGAGCTGCTGATGTCTTCAAAACTGCTTTTAAAACGCCTGAAGGTGAAATCCTTCTGGGGACGTTTTCACACATGGTAGTTCGGTGGACTCGGTTCCATTAGGGGCCAAAATTGCAGCACCTGTTATGTTTTCGGATGGCGCGGCTTGCTTGCGAAGAGAACCACACCCTTTGAAAAACCAGTTCCAAAGAACCACAGACAAAAATGACAAAAAGACGTCTGAAGAGGACATGAGCGCCACTTCCTCCTTCACAGAACGTAAACAAACATGAAGTGGCGTCAAATTCTACCAGCTGTACAATTTCTCTTTTGTCTTTAGTGAGAGATTACAAGCCAATTCTAGACTCTCGCCTTTGTTTTGGTTGTATTTACCCAGAATGCCTTGCTCTATCGTCCACTTCCTGTTTTTGGGGCATTCTCCAATCCTCTTGACATTCTCATGTGCATTCAAACTGAGCCAGAGTTCACTTTAACCGAACTGAAAATTAGGTTTGTAGGCAGACCAGAGTTTGCCTTTCTTGAACTGGACTTCCTAGGCAAAAGAACTAGAGTTTTTGTTTAAAGTGGACTAAACAGGGAGGATGTGAGCGCACCCTAAAAGGAAGGAGTGCTTTTACAATAGCTGATGTCCACACAACTTCCCTGTTAGCTAGCAGCATGAAACTGATGGTGCTATATCATCCACATTAGACAATGATGTATTCATTAGCTGTAGATTGGAAAATTGTTATCAATCAATTATCGACCAATCAAATGTTATTTGTAAAGCACGTTTCAGCAATAAGGCATTTCAAAGGGCTTTACATGATAAAAACACAGTCAACAATATCACATTTTGCTGTGACTAGACATCAGCTTATTGATTTATGTTTTGTGATTATATTTCAAAAGCAACTCATCAGCTGAGATTTCAGTCTAGATTTAAAAGAACTCAGTGTTTCGAGTTCAGGTCTAATTTTAGGGTCACATTTAATGTAAAAAACCTGGAAAACATGCTGCCTTATTCCACCAGTTAAGGCCAATACTGACGATGTAATGGTTTAGCCGATATGTTAAGAGACATATTTAGTCTCTAAAAAGATTCATTTAAACGTCACCTCTTATCTGAGTATTCTTGCTGACCATATCCATGTTTTATGGCCACATTGTGCCCGAGTTCTCAACCAAGTTTCTTGAAGATGACGAATAGCCCAGTCGAACGCCAACGGCTTCCAAAGTGATCAGACATCATCCAAACCAGGAGAACATCGTTGAGAACCCATCGCCATGTGTGTCAGTCTTTTAAAGAGTACTTCCTCGCTTCCTTCTCGTTTTCTCTGCTTGTCCGTTACACCAGCTCTCCCTCGCTCCTTCGATTCGCCTGGACATTCGTGCCACCCTCAGCAGGCCATGCCTATCCTGCCATCTTGCAGGCTGCAGAGCATGAACGTGCATGCGTGTTTGTACGCTTGTGAGTGTTTTAGGTTAATCTAGGTCCCGCAGGCAGGTGGGTGGGGAGGGGGGCCAGGAAACGGTTCCTCCGCTGGGAGTCAGGCAGGCAGCGGGGTGGAAACTCATAGCTCCAGGGAGGGCAAATGTGTTCTGTTATGTTTATTAAATCTAACATGTGCAGCCTGGTGTGGGGCTTCTTTGTTGCATCCAAGCAAGTGACAAAGGAATGTTTTTTTTTTCTTTCTCTGAAATATTGACTGCAGATGACAGAGAAAAACACAAAAACAAAGCCGGAGCCAAATGTTGCTGCTCATTTCTTTCCCCTCTTCAAACGCTAACCAGCAGTTTGTCGCGCTCAACGAAACGACGTTGAGCTTTGACTTCCTTCTGTGTGACACAGATTAGGTTTCAATCAGCCTTGTTTTCGGTTTGCTGCGCTCTCTCTGCTTCAGATGTCAAGAAGAATGCAAACAGGATGTCTCTGCGTTTGGTTTGAGACGTTAGAGTCATTACAAACATCAGGGAGGGCTCGGTTCTGCAGAGAGAGGCGATCGGGCCGTCTCAGGCAAACCAGTCCGGATGAGTTTCAGAACTTTTTCAGTCCGTGACGAAAGGGACTCGCTTTGACTTTTTCCAAAAGTCAAACTCCAAATTTTTGGGTTAACTTGTGATCTGACTTTAGACTAATTTTTAGATTGTCATGAAACTTTTATTTAAGCAGTAGTTTAGATCGGTCTCAGATCAGAATCAGGGCAACAGAAGGCTTACAGGACGTTGCAAAAGCCCAGATGTGATGTGAGGTTTTCTGCACTTTGTCACATCACAACCACAAACCTTAAGGCAAACTGTTTTGAATTTTATGTTTCTATCAACACAAGGCGTTGAACGATTGCTACGTGGGAAGAAAATGACTGCTTTCCAACATTCCTGCAAATTAAAATCTAGGAAAGCGTGTCGTTTTCTTTCTCCGTGCAGCAAAATCGATGGCATGATGCAACTGGCCGTCCTCAGGTTCAGGGGCAGAGGTCGCTGCAAAGTCAGAGACTTAATGCGACCGGACAACCATCTACCAAATGGAAGCTGACTGCATCTGAATTTGAATGAATGCAAAACGACTGTGATTCTGTCAATGCAACTGGACTGACTTAATTTATATTGCATATTTTTATTTTCAAAACAAAGAATTTTGAGACATTCGTTGTGAATCAGAACTGTATAAATAACCCAAATAAACCACGACCACCGCTGTCACAACCCGCCCAATTTATAAAAATCCCTACTTCTGGAAAAAACCCTTTGCACTCTACCCACTGTATTCTCACAACCTTAAAGAGCAGAATTACCTGCAATCTCATTAAGACTGCAGGGATCTGCCATTTTCAAGTCTTGCAATTGAATCTCACCTGGGTTTAGGTCAGGACTTTGTTTAGGCCCTTTCAAATGCGTGACTATGCTTTGATCTAGATCATTGCATTGTAGGATCATTCAGCTTCGTCCAGCCTCCGCGTCGCTGCCTGCAGAAACTCCTTACCTACAAAATAGTGCCGCCACTGTCAGCAAGTTCTGCTGCGAATTTGGATCACATGTAAAACCCGGAATCTCACGCTGAAGATGAAGACGACACACAAGACCAAGAAGCGGAGACAAAAGAGACGAGGCAGGACTTGAGAGCAGCTGAAAGGGAGTCATGAACAGCAAGAACCGACAAGGAGAGAAGATAACAGGCGAGGGAGGAGATCCGTGACACGAATCAACAGAGTGCTGTGTAGCAAGACGAGGACCTAAACGAATGGAGGACATTATTTCCTGGAGATTTAATGTATTTAAAGTGACGCAGGGAGTCGAGATGTGACCTAAAGGTAGACTTTAGCTTCACCACTTGAGGCCTGGAAACCATAACCCTAAAACTACAGATATAGATCAGACGGTCTAAGTTGAAAGTTGGTGAGACAAGTCTTTCTCTCTCTCTCTCAGTCTAGACTCAAAAAGAAAATTGTTGTCTCATAGAGGCCAACCAATTAAAACCAGCTTTTCCTCTTTCTACCAAAAACTGAATGACAAAAGTCTTGAGTCAATGTCAGCGTCGTTGTCAGAGACTTTATAGTTCAATTTAATTTATCGTTTCTGTTGTCTTGTTTATATTTGAAATGTCTTCCAGTTCCAGAGTTTAATCTTCACTCTGATGTAAAGCTTACTGCTCTTTGAAAATGTGTTCTTGCATTATTTTGCCATCATTATATCACTTGAAAGCGGTTGGAAACAACAACGTTGTTCCCCGTTTATGGCAATAACTTCGTCCAGCCAACTCTGTAAAGTGCCGGGGCTGGTCTTACGTCACAGGTGAAGGATGCTTCAGTGGAAGTGTAAAAATCCAAGCCCACTGGGTCTTCACTTGAATTCAGCTATTAGTTTTTAAACCGTTGTCTTTCTTTCTGAGCCCCATCATCGTCACAGGGTAAAGTCAACTGTTCTTTTGAAAAAAATTCACTGGGTACATACAAAGAGCACCGAGTACAAAAGCTGAAGTGGCCCGAGCCGCAGCATCCTGTTCGATCGTCCCCCCGCCTCGTCCCTTTGAGGACCTCCACTTCTTCTGTGGTTTCCACAGCAACGTTTGCACACACGGTCTTCAGGACCTCGTTTCCTCAAACTGGTGGCTTCTTGCCTCTCTTTTGTTCTGTCATTTTAAAGAAGACGCCGACTCAGACAGTCAAGATGATTCCCTTCATCCCTTCTACGTTCCGTCTGTGACATTTGACCCCTCTCACAGAGCCCATCACTTCCTGGGCTTGTTTACACAGATCCAGGAACAGCTCAGCTCCTCTATGCCTTTATTTAGCTTGGCTGATGTGTGGTCGTGTTTGGCTCCCACCGGCTCAGCGTCTTCCACTGAGACGTGTCAGTCTTTGTCCAGATCTATTTGTTTACCTACTGGACATAAACAAATCTCGTTTCCCAGCATTTTTCTCAGCTCTTTCACCCGGTTCTGCACCGCCTCCTCCGGACTGAACCCCCGATGAGCTGGAGGCCGCCGTTTGTATTCTAGATGCGCTCCGATCCGCCTGGACGTGAGCGCTTGCGTAGTTTATGACTCACGGCCTGCGTGTGCCGTGGGCCCCGTGTGAGCAACGCCGCCGGGCTGACTTGACGCGAGCAGAGCTCAACGAAGCCTTGGTGACGACACAGAACGGAGGCAGTGGTTTGGGGGTGGAGGGGTCGAAGAAGCACGTCTGCGTTTTGTTGTCTTGGCTTTCTCGAGAGCTGACAGTCGTGCGGCGTCTGCTGCGGGAAAACACCGACCGACCTCCTTCTCCTCCTTGTCTGGTCGTCCGCCTGCCTGGAGCTGGGCGTGCGGTCGACCCGGTTCTTCTCACCAGAAAACCTCCCACCGCGCCTGAACCCAACACACTCCCATCTCTAGCTCCATTCTGCAAACATCCCCAGAAGCAGATGTTCCTCTGGCTTCGCTTTCACCCAGTGGTGAGGGGAGAGACAGGACGGACGAAAGAAAAGGGAGTCCGTTCTTTCTCTCCCCCCCACCCTCCGCCGCCGTCGCTCTGATGTATGGAGAGAGGAGAGACGCATCCAGGGCTCAAAGCGGGGAGAATGTGACCGGCTTCAGAGGGAGGAGGGGGAATCCATGATGCCGACCCGCCAGTGGCATCAATCTCAAAACGACAGCATGGACACGAGGAAGCCCTCCTCCTCCAGAACACACCCTGCTCTGGTCCAAATTCACCCACACAGCGCTTTAAAAGAAAACACACAGAGAGGGAAACGTAGAGAAATGCTGTTAAAATCCTACCTTTCTTGATGTTTTTCTTTTCTCTCCTTCTTCTCAGCGAAGCCCCCACGCATCCAGCGCTGTGGAGTAGAATCCACACACTCAGTGAGCGAGCGAGGCGAGCAAAGTACATCCACACACACACTCCTCTCTCTCTCTCTCTCTCTCTCTCTCTCTCTCTCTCTCTCTCTCTCTCTCTCTCTCTGTTTCTGCTCCAGCTGAGAGCCCCGCTGCCTCCCTCCTCTCCGAGTCTCCACCCTCCGGCCACAACCCGCTCCGCTCCGGCTGCAAGGCGCTATGGGCCTCCTCCTCCTCCTCCTCCTCCTCCTCCTCCTCCTCCTCCTCCTCCTCCTCCTCCTCCTCTCCTCCTCCTCCTCCTCCTCCTCCTCCTCCTCCTCCTCCTCCCTCTCTCTCTCTCTCTCTCTCTCTCTCTCTCTCTCTCTCTCTCTCTCTGTTTCTTTTCTTTTCTGCCTAATAGGAAACGCTCGCGCTCCTCTCAGAGGTCCACCGGAAGAGCTCGCGCGGCCTGTATAAACAGTCACAGCAAACAACAGATTCATACCGACGTGGCCGCTTTTACTTTTTTTTTTTTTTTGGCTGTTTGTTGATTTAAATAAAAAAAAAAAAAAAAAAAAACGATAACCCTCAACAACGACAACATCCTGTGTGTCGCGCATTCTGGTGCCAAAGCGGAAGCTTTTAATCTTTTTAATCTACTTCCACGTCACAGTGAAGCTACAATAGCTCATAATAATAATAATAATAATTATAATAATAATCATGGAAAGAAAGAGTTAGAAGTGGAGACAGAAAGCAGCTGCACGTTTGGATGTCCTGTTGGCCATACTGGCTTTAAATTATCTTGCTCTGTTGTGCAGATTTTTACTGTATTTAAAAAAAAAAAAAAAGATTTAGTTTTGTCTTTTGCACTGGAAACTAGACCAGAACCGCTGCTGGACAAAACTAGACAAAGTTGAGCAAAATTGTAAAGTAGAACAAAGTTGTTGTTTGTTTTGTTTTGTCTTTTCAAATAAAACTCTGGAAAGTGTGGCGTGCAACGAACATTGCTCAATCTAGCTTTGGCCTTTGACTAGACCACACTAGCGTGTGCTTTGATCGACAGCAATATGTTTCTGTCTCAGACGTAAATCTAAGTTTTCTTCCTGCATTTAGCTCCATCTGTCTCCCCATAAACTCCAGCAGCGTCCCCGCTGAAGAAAAGAAAACCCCGCAGCATGACGCTGCCACCACCGTACATGCTCCTGGTGGTGGGTTTTCTGCTCTATTGCACTTTTCTTCTTAGAGTAAAATCTGTCAACAAATTCTCCCATGTGAATCATGAATCTCGACGCGAGGTTCTCCTTCGCTTTTGTGCTTTGACTGAACCTCTGCAAAAACTGAGCAAACCGTCCGATCTTTGTCCAAAATCACTAATATCAATCGCAGTGAAACTCGAGCACTCCGAGTACTTTAACATGTCTGTTCTGAGACACTGCAGATCCGCTGGAGCCCTTCAGGGATCGAGACTGTGAATCATCTCATCCTGTCCCTCGTTTCCGCCAGTGTCACATCCTCACATTCCTTCTCCCAGCAGGCCGCTCGTCCTCTGGTCCGCCGAGACACCAAGGAAAATCTGGAACATCTTTAAGTTTCCTGCCGCTGCACGCTTCTTCTCTTGTCCAGGCGTCTCAAACTCACTTTTATTCTAGGCCACATTGAGATCCCAGATGTGGCAGAATGGCTCGATAAAACTCAACAAACTTTAAAGTATCCATAAATAGCTACTGCTGCACACAGTGAATACTTCCAAACGTTAAATTGTACAAATTGTTTCATGTTGGTGTAATTTGAGACTATACAGGCGACTGCCTTGATTTGACTGATGACGTATAACTTAAGCACGCAGCTGTTATGTTGCAGGTTCTATTTATGTGTCAGTCTTGATTCAACTTTCTCAATCCGTGGAGCCATTTTGGCTCTCAGTCTGGCCAAACAACACATGATTAGAACCACAAATACTATGTGACATTTTGCAAAAGCGACAACTTCTAATTGTGATTTGGATAAACGTCCAGGACGTTCGTCGCTTTCAAAGAGCCACTGCTTCGTTTCTATCCTGAGATGTTAAAATAAGGAAAGAAAACTTTTGCAAAAAGCCCTTGAGAACATTTTCCTCCATGTAAAAAAAACTAAATAAAAAATGCTACAAAGTTTCAAAAGGCCAGGATTTAAATAGACTTACAATAAAAGTGTTGTGATGCGTGTGGCGATGAAGTAGGACAGGGTGTGGAGAGGCAGCAGCAGAGGGCAGGGAGTCGAAAGTTTAATAAGAAGTGATGAAAAAAATAAATAAATAATCACATGGGCAACGGGGAGCCAGAGCAGAACAAAACAAGGATTCAAGGAACAAAATGTCAGCAGGGAGAAACAGGGAGATAACAGGGGGAACCAGCAAGGAGTGACTGAGAATGAGTTGCAGGTGTGAGCGAAGAGAGAGAGAGAGAGTGAAAGTGGCTCAGCGGGTGAGGGAATGAATTTGACGTTAAAGAATGACTAGACATAATTGACGTGATAAAACTAGAGCATTAGACACAAGAAATACACTAGAATCACTAGGAAGTACTAAGCAGAAAAAACACTGATCTAATCAAAGAAATGCAGAATAATAATAAGACTAGAAGCAACAAATCAAGTCCCAAAACAACCCAAAGATCCTGACAGAAAGAAACTGCATTTCCCTGCAGCTCCGTCAGAAAAACACCAAATCAGCGAGTGACAGCAGCCGGCTCCACTACTGCGCTGGCGTACGGTAGCAGCTGGTCCGGAGAGAGGAGGGCGGTGAATCGACCGAGCGTTGGTTCCTCAGGTGACGACGAGGCCTCAGGTTGACGCGTCGCAGAGTTCCTGGTGTAAACTGGAGCAGGTGATGTTCTGGGTCTTTGATCTAGATTACGCCGCTTGAGCTTTTTCCACATCGCGTCGCCACAAACACCCGTGAGTTTCATGTGACACAAAAATGATACACTGTGACATTTTGGATGTGATTTCTTTGCTCGGTTACATTAAGAAACCAGACATCTTCAGACATTGTGATAGATTCTCATTCGGACTTTGACTGGTCCCTGAATCTGATTGGATCTCAACCTTAAACCACTGTTTAAAGTTTTTTTTTTGTACTGTTGAAAGGTGAAATTTGACCCAGTTTTAAATGTTTCGCTGCCTAAAATGTATTTTGTTTTTCAGTGCCCACCTTGTATGTGGCTCAGGAAAAGCATGACGCCGCCACCGCCGTGCGTTACGGTGAAGATTGTGTGTTCGGGGATAATTTGCGTTTAGTTGACTTCCAAACACTGCTGGATTTTATTAGCAGGCGTCAGAGTGAAGGGGGCCACAGTTTTCATTTGTTATGGAAAAATATCATGTATTCATTTCCTTTCACCTCATTGGTTTCCCTCAATCCGGCTAAATGAAGCTGCAGATGCTACCTGACAATACATTAGTTTTGTCAAACAACTACGAGAGAAAATCTGTGGTAATTGAAAATAGTTTGTCGCTGTAAGACGACGCGCTCTGTGACACTTTGGTTCTGCAGGCTGGTTGAGCGCCGCCAGCGACAGAAACAGCGAAACGCTTCCCTGCAGAGGAACCCAATCCAGAGATTTGCTAATTCGTAATCTGATTACCGAGTTTTATTATCAGATCAGGGATCATCTCCGGACCTTTTGGTGTCACTGCAGCTGTTGAGCTTAATAGGCTGCTCTACTAAGTGCCTTTAATCGCTTTTTATTTTTCAGAGCTTATGGAAAAAGAAAAATAAAAAAAAAGAGGAATAGAAATAAAAAGCTTGTGGCTTTTGAGTTGCTAATAAAAGCCCTTATCTCACAATAACGACGTTTTGTTGGTGTTTTGCAGGAACTTTTTTGTTTTCCCTTTTCTTTTACCTTAATGGCTGAGCACCGCCGCTGTATTTTCCAAGGTTCCCCTCCCGTCAGCGGCGTTGTTTTGTTTTGCTTGTGGAGGAGGCAGATGTTGCAGGCTGGGGGGGGGGGAGAGAGAAGGATGGGGGCAGATTTTCATCTGTGATTTGCAGCCATCTGCCTCCTTCCAAGGCCGAGCAGAGCTGTGCTGTCCTGGTGCCCTCTGGGATTTAGAGAGAGAGAGGTCATGTGTGTCGTCTGAGATGCACTGTCACTCAGTTTCCTCTGATAGTGAGGTGCACTTAATAATAATAATATAATAATAATAATGATAATTTTTTAAAAATGCAGATGATGTTGTAAAAGCTTAAAAACATGTTGGATGTGAAACCAAAACGTTCCAAACCGAGCGGCACATTGTGAAACAAGACAAACGGCTAAGGGAGGGAGACAAATGGGTGTGTGTGTGTGTGTGTGTGTGTGGGGGGTGACAGGACCAGAAAAAGGATTTCCCCCTCCGTGTTGCCATGGAGACAGCAGTGGATGGAGGATGACTGATTTCCTGTACAGCTGCAGAAAGAGGGAAAGAGGTGGAGCCTGGTGAAGTGAGTGAAGCATCCAGGTTTTCTTTGCCTCTGCTGCACCAGAGCATTCTGGGATATGTCTTCTGAGCCAAGTTTTGGAAATCTACCAAAAGAAAAAAAAAAAAAGAGAGAAAGAAAGAAAGAAAGAAAGAAAGAAAGAAAGAAAGAAAGAAAGAAAGAAAGAAAGAAACAAAGAAAGAAAGAAAGAAAGAAAGAGAGAACCTCGGACGTTCATCTGTTCCAGCTGCTGATTGGAGAACAACACATGGAGCTTGAAAAAAAGCAACTTCAAACTGCAACGCGTTTCATTTTTCATTGCATTCACGCTTTAGTTTACCGATCGAGAACTGAGTCTCCTTATTGTGAAAGCAGCAGCACAAAGTTGTTTTGTGAACAGAGCGGCTTCCACAATTTTTTTGCAGATGAAAATTTGAAAAGTGTGGCATGCTTGCATTCAGCCCTGCTTGATCTGTTGCAACGATAAAAGTGCGGTTACAGCAAAAGCGTTTCGAGCGTCAGGCGCGTCGCCACCTCCTGTGGGACATGGTGGTGGCAACGTAATGCTGTGGGAGTTGCTTCAACGGCGGCAGAAGAGCTGGTGAGACTTGATAACAGTTCAATGGTTTAGTTTAAAGAATGTCAATGATGCGTTACAATGGTTCAGTCAAAGTCCAGACCTAAATCCAGGGATTTTTTTGGACCACGAGGAAACAAATCTCTCTCTCTGTCTCTCCCTCTTCTCTTAAGGAACATCGATGGCTACAGCTACACACTTGAAGACATTTACATTCTGTAGTGATCCAGTCACTGAAAGCCTGAGAGAGTCTGTGAAGCAAATGATTAGGGTGATGGGAAAGAGGCCTTCCCACTGCAAACACCTAAAACTCATCATTACATTGAAATCAACAAACAGCTGGTGAGCATTTATGAGAAGAAAACTCTGCTAAACGTAGCTTTAACACTACTACCACCTTCAGGTCAAATTCAGTTATTGCTGACCATTGTGTTCCAGCAGAGGGCAGCAAAAGCTAAAAAAATATAGGAGTGTTTTTCTTTACTTCTTCCTCCTATTTTTTTTTCCTGAAAGTTAATTATATAATCATTGCACACATATTCCAGGTACTTATTGCTGTTCATTTAGATGATTTTGTCTCACAAACAGCGACGTCCCAATTTTGCTTTTCATAACATTTGAATATTTCATTTTTCTGCTAGTATTTTTACTAACTGCAAGTCAATTTACTGTACAGCATCATCAATGTCAATATCTGTTTGGGGCTCGTTTGTTTTCGTTTTTTGTATCTTTGCATCATGGGGATGGCCTGTCTGTGACTTTAAGTAACATGTATCTGCTCTCTCAGCTCTTCCTTTGCTTTCTGGGTCACCAATTACCAAATTAAATGCAAATTTTGATTTAATCAGAAAGACAAATCAACAGTCTTACATTTTTCCCCCAATAGCCCAAACAAGAGCATCTACGACTGTGCTGTTGGTTCAAGAGTAGTTTATCTCCACAAGTGCAAAAGTTGTCCAGTTACGCACTTTTTCTTCCACTTAACTTTCCATTTTTATGCGTGAACATAGCACTTTATGAAAAGCATTGACCCTTTATCAAGTATCCACCTGGTGCAGGGGGAGAGTCAATGATGATCTGCTGAGCCGTCATTGACTTTGTAGTAATAATTGTAAGATTTCTGTCTTATTATTCTTCAGCAATGTTCAAATATATCGCTTTAGAGGTGAATTATAAAAGAAGTCTCACTTTTTTAAATTGAATGACTAAAATAAACAAAGCACTCCCTTATACTCTGAACACATTAGGAAATCTGTGCAGCATTAGGTAAAGAACAGACAGCAGCTCAATAGTAAGATACATGTACCTGTTTATTAGATGTGAGGAACATTGGTACCAAAAAGGCACAGAGCAGATCCATTATTACAAATTATCTTTTTTAACAGTAGGGTGACAAAAAAACAAACAAACAAACAAAAAAAACTCTTCTTTTCCTGCAGGAAGATCCTTTCACAGAAAGGATTATGGGACACACAGACTCTTACAAAGCGTAAGTAGGACCATTTACTAAAGCCGGAGAAGTAAATCACAACGAAATGACGAAACCTCTCAATGGCAGGTTTATGCCTGCATGGCTGTGTACCTAAACATTTAAATTCGATGAAATAAAAAAAAAGAAAAGGTCTTGCTGCTGATCAAAAAATGACTTTGACACCTTCGATTAATGAACCGCTGTTGTAAAATCACAGGAAGAAACAGAGGAATTCATTTCAATTTCAAAGCATTATCAATTTAAAGAAAGTATTTTTTTCTAGAGACTCTAATACTGGTAAAGCTGGAATAAGGTGGATATTATGTTACTAATTAAATTTGGCAAATGTGAGGATTTATTGATGACACTTAAGGCAACCACGTTGATCTTAGACATCAGCCAACCAAAACAGAATCTTAAAAGTTATAAAGAGGTGATATATGTGTAACAGTTATTATTGAAGAAATAAATTCATGACGCACATCAGAAGTTCGAGAGCACTTCAGACTGAGAGCTAAATGTGTTTGTTAGCATTTCTTAGCATACAGGCTAAAAATAACCTGAACATCCAACCTGACAAAATGAGCACATTCACTCAGTTGTATTTAGAATATAAAAGTTTTTAGATTTAAGACAAGTGAACCGATGAAACCATTGAAGATAAAACATGCGAGCGAAGCCTCGTGAACGCACTTGGTCCTGTCAGTTCCTGAGCATATTTTTATGCTAACGTGGGATTAATGGGCGGAGCCTGTGACAGCTTCAGCTCTTCTCTGGAGAACTTTAAATGACCTGTCTAATGTTGCCAAAAGTCTGCGTTGACGACGAAAACATAGAAACAGGCTTGTGACGCAAAACTGAAGTTTTGAAAATATGCAGAGAAGGAAAAACAGCCACAAGGAGCAGCAAAGAGCTGAGAGGAAGACGTTAGTGTTTCCTGCTGTGAATGCCAGGGTTCAAAGGTCAGCGTGGTCCACGCATGGGTCAGATGGAGGTTCTGAATGTTTCTATTGCGTTGTTACAATGGTTAAACTCCTTTTATGGCAATGTCAGGAAGAATTGGCTGTTCGAAGCACTCAATTAACAGAATGCTGCCCCTCCCCCACTTATTGCTGTGCATTGTTGGTCAACTTGCTTAATGAAAGCTGCAACATGTGTCCCTTACTTCCAAGAAAGTTAAAATTGACAATTGGAAATAAATACCCAGATCATAATCTTCAGCTTCTAACACTGTTATAAAACTACGGAAGACAAAAAAGACCAACATTTTGTTCAACTTAAAGTTTCAGTGACTGTTGTTCTGTATATTTGCTTAAAGGAACAGTTTGAATGTTTTTTTAAAGTGAAGTTCTCTCTCACGGTTAGAAGGGGCTTAAATCTTTTCTGCAGAACAGGAAGTGAGAATTCGTCCTCTTCTGTTCGATGTGTCGGCCATATTTGGCATCCAATATGGCCAACACATACATAGACCATACTGAAAGTCATAAATTGAAAACCAGCCTCATGTAATATATGAAATTAACAGTAGCACTGAGTGCTGTGAAACCACAATTTGTGAGCATATTAAATTAAAAAAGAGAGAAATACAGTTATTGGTGTGTATTGTTAAGAAAAGTTAGCACTAAAAAAGCCCACAAATCCACGCTGACTTCTGAAACTAATGGATCGCAGGGTTGTGATAAATCCACGTCTGCTGGTCCGAGAGGCTGAAGCTAGCGGCTACTTCAACGCTAGCTTGAGTGTCGTCTGCATAGCTGTGCATGACCATGTTTCCAGAAGAAAGGACACAAAGTTTAAAAAGCACTAAAGCTAACTTCGACTGGCTAGAAATAACTCCAGTAAAAAAAACACCAACAGTGGTTATGAAGATTGGAACCATTCTCAGGTTGTAATGGCTGCTTGTTATCTAAAGAAACAGGTTATTATTTACACAGGAAACGGAGGCTGGGATGCAGTGCGTCAACAATAATCTTCCTCTGTGAAACATGTACAAAGAACAGAACATAAGGTGTTCATGGTCTGAGTAACTGAGTGATAAAAAGCAAAGTGGTATAAATATGAATAAAATAATGTCACTGAGTTACTCTGGCTGGAAGTTGCTTTACACGTTTCTCTGTCCGTTTACGTTTCACACAGGAACATTACAGGTGATGCACCATCTTCAACCTAAATTTCCTGAGTAAATGACCAACCGATGTAAACATGACGGCAACATAAAGGCTCGTAAAATAGAGTTTGCATAAAAATTTTGGGGGGCTAGAGTTTTATAAAGAAATCCACTTTGGTCTTGCGGCTAGCAGTTAGCATGATCCAGACTTGTATGAAATGAAGATGCCAAGGTAAGATACTAAGTCCCTTTATCTGCTCATCAAAACAGCATTAAAAGCATGTTGCAAAGAACAGTTAAAACTTCAAAAATCTCTATATTTTGGCACAGATGTTGCTTTTCTGTTCAAATATAAGATGTTTATGTTTAAAATATAAGTGTAAGCAAAGTTAAACATTGGTTTCTAATCTTACCATGCAAACCTCTCACCAACCCATGCCTGGTTATGATGCTGTGGTTTTGTTCGTCTTGCTCAAGTATTGCCTCTCAGAAATGTTGCCTCATATAACAACGCAAACCAGCATTGATTGTTCTGTCTTCTATTTCAAACAAATCCCTTTTTTTCGTGCAACTTTTCAAGACTCAAATTGCGTTCTGTCACATTTAAAACTAAGAAACTATTAAACCGAAGACTAACCTGCAACGTTGTTGCAGGGTCTTCTGGTCCCTAACAGAGCTCCATGTTCATCCACGCCGTCTGCAGTGTGTCAACATGTCGGCTGTAACACCGGACCGCCTGCCTCGCCGCGTCCTCAGGCCGTCTGGACTCTTACTGGGAGACTGAAACGACTAAACCGGATGGAACCAGTTAGTCTGGTTAGAAGCGCCACATCCTTAACACTGCCGCCGAGATTTATTCGTAATACTGAATGACAGCAGGATAATGTCTAAACATAAAGTGTATTTTTTTGAGTATAAAAATACATCTAAAAAAATGTTTTTGTTTCTTTTTTGGTTGGAGGAGGATGTGAAATAAAAACAACCTCACAAAACAGATTCCATTAAAAAACAAAAACAAACAAAAAAAGATGATAAAATCAGCTCTGATAGAAGGCAAGATGTGTAAATAAGAAAAAAAAAACGACATAAAGCATCAACATGCATGGGTTGTTTTGGCTGACAGCTCCACTTTTGACTCCAGATCTTACAGAATCATATTTTGGCCACAAAACATGCATGCTGGAACATGTAGGAGCTCTCAGGCTCACCCCTGCCTGGAAACTCGGCTAAACATCACAGGACTAATAGAGAAACTTCGTGAAACCATCTAAAAAGCTACAGAGCGAGCTCCAGTCACTGACTTAAATGGGAATGAGAGGCTTAAGAGATTGCAGAACCTTCAATCTTCATGGCTTGAACGTTTGGAGAGGGCTGTGATTGTCAAGGCGAGTGTTCGACACCTGCATAGTGTTGCCAAGGCACGGCGGTGGTGTGTTCATATCGGCTTAGTTTATGTGAAGAAGAAGAAGATGATCGTAGCTCCGGTTCGTCACGCCGGAGGAACGGTGGACGTAGAATTAGGCGTTCTAGTTTAACTCCACTTTTTGTTTTTGGCTTCCAGCCCAGAAGACGTCCATCTCTTTATTTACAAACAGCCCTGCTTGTCTGTTTTCACCTCCAGTCTTTGCATGGCTTCAAAAATCGGCTGAAACATAATCATAAAGAAAGAAGGATCCCTTTTGTTATCTTTGAGCAAAAAAAAACTCCGTTCAGCCATTTACTCGGTCAACATGTCTCTCTTCACCCAGAATCCTCTTGGCCTGCAGGTCGATCTCAGGAAGCGGACGAGCTTTCTCATCGCTGGTTTGCTAACCGTTAGCAAACACGCCGCCGTCGTCCGCTACCGTCACACCACAAACTCGGGCACCTCGTCGTTGGTCAGGTCCAGGGAGAAATACTTGTTCGTTCGCTTGATGGGGAAGGGCTGCGGCTCGCTGAGCGCGCCGCCACGCTGCTCCGACAGGCCCTGGTGCCCCTCGCCGTCGTTCAGCTCCTGGCCGCAGCCGAACGTGTAGCTGTGGGCGGTGTCCTGGCAAAGCTCCGCCCACTGCTGGCAGTCCTTCTGGTAGAGCCGGATGTCGTCCAGCGATTGGCTGTGGCGGTCCGTGGAGGACTGAGGCTTCCGGCTCGTGGTCGTCTGTGAATGTGAAAAGGAACAATGTTGCCATTAGTTTTACGAAGCGGCGCCTTTTGGTTTCCTCGTCAATCATATGAGGTTGAAACCTGTTTCGAGCAATAAAAGCTGGACTTGAATAGATGTTGTCCTTGTAAATACAACGTATTTTAATAAAATTTAAATTTGTCTGAAATCTTTCTTCCCCAATTGGAAATAAAGTGCTTCCATCTGCATCCATCTTCCTTACGCTGCAAAACTGCCCCATGCTGCTGTCAGATCAATCAGATCTTCAGACTAAGTCGTCCTTGTGGTACTGTTGCATGTTTGTGCTAAATTATGTGGCTTTCAAAGGGAGGGGGAAACAAAAGAGCCACACTGGCTGAACGTTTACCTCTGGAAGGGCGGAACCGACTGTGTTAAATTAGGCTGGACCGTATAACGGGGCTGAAAATAACTTCAAAACACTTTGGAGGTTTGTCGTCGTATTTCACCCTGTGTTTGCTTCGTCTCGGCGGTGGTGCTGCATGTTGATGAAATGAGTCGGGTGTTACCTGAGGCAGCGACTCGATGCTCTGTCCTCTCATCTTGACGACGGTCTCCGAGGAGCTGGAGGTGGAGGAGCTGATGTCTTTCACTATCAGACCTGAAAAGAAGCCAAAACGCAAACGTTTGAGGGCAAATCACAGAAACGTGGACGGCGTGTGTCGTTCCCTGGACTTCTGTACCTGAATATCCATTGGTCTGGTCTGGTGACATCGTCAGCATGTCCTCGGTGATGTGGATGCACAGCTCCTGATCCAGAGCCATCTCGTGAAGCTCCTCGTAGTCTTTGGGGTCGTCCACCAGCATCTCTATCTCTGCTGGGCACAAAAACAACGTCATCCTTACACTCAGCATGAACCGGAGTGTCGTCTGCATAGCTGTGCATGACCATATTTCCAGAAGAACGGACACAAAGTTTAAAAAGCACTGGACCTTAAAGTCTAACCTTGTGAAACAAAACATCTCACTGCACATCTCTGTGAGCTGAACTAAACACACGTCAGCCTAAATACAGAACACAAACCATCCACTCTTACCGTCGTCGTCCAGGATGCGCTCTTTGCCGCTGCTCTCGATGCCGGAGGTGTGGGAGCTGCCGTGGCTGGTGGTGGAGGAGCTGCAGGTGCGCAGGGGCCGGTGAGGGGCCTTACCCGGGGCCCTGAAGCTGTCCGTCTCGATGCCGGACGTGTGCGAGCTGCCGTGGCTGGTGGTGGAGTGGCGAGAGAGGCGCTTGTGGTGGGACACGCTGCCGGCGCTGCTGCCGCTGGCGCGGGAACGCTGGTCCAGCTGCTCCATGTCCAGCTCCAGGGCGTCGCTGATGTACGACTCCCGGTACTGCTTCTTCTCTGGAATTAGAAGACTTTACTGTTTAACACGTTGACAATTCACAATCTTTTTTATTTTTTGCAGGAAATTGAAGAAGCACTGGAACAAAATGCAACGCTAAGTTAAAAAAAACATATATATAAATATATATTTATAACCCTTGAATCTTTGCACACATTAAAACAGAACAATTACATTAAGGATCTGACTAAGTTATTTTACTTATTGGTTCATCTCTTAGACGATTAATGATAATTATTTTGACAATTAATTGAATAACGTAATTGACACATTTAAGCCTTTTTTACATAATATTGTCACATTCCGAAAATAATGACATAAGTCAATTATTTTTTGCCAAAAAAGATTTTTTTAACAAAAAGATAAATAAAATAAGAAAAATTACCACTTCATTCTTTCCAACTCACTTTTGGCAATCACTAAACCCTATTGCATAAAAAGGCTTCAATGAAAAATCTCCAGCTTGTGCCAATTATTTTATCCGATTATATCAATCCAATTAATAATTAGGTAACAAAAGTTGCTTAATACGATGTTTTTATTTGGGGATTTTTTTTTGTTTTTGTTTTTTTTTGCAGAATTTGAACCAAGTGAATGTTAAACTGTCACTTCAAAAGTTTTGGATAGAAAATATTTACAGATAAAGATGTTTATTTAAGCTCAAGTGCAAAATTTTTTTTGGTTTGCTTTTGTCTAAATTGCGGCTCATACAGTGCTGTCATTTCACCAAATGGCCTTTTTAAAGTCTATATTCCAGTCAACGATTATTTGATCACTAAATTAGTTGATGATTATTTCAATGATCGATTAATCGCGATTAATCAGATTAAATGACATATTTCAAGACTTTTAAAAGTGTTTGTTGAACATTCAAAGGGAGGCTGGTCAGAGATTAATGTGGGGACAGAAGAAGCAAAGAAAACTGATGTTTACAAACATCCTCTATCCATTGCAGTATTGTTTCCACGGTGAATGAATAAAATAAATAAACTATGAACAACCCTGATCATCCTCTTCATGGACGAACAGAGCGTCTTCAGTCAGAGGCTTCTTCAAATTTGTTGTAATACAGACCTCTGCAGGAGATCTTTTCTGCCTACAGCTGTAATAACCATTTAATTAAACAACTAAATCATTTAAAATGTTTTGGGACTAATAAAGTATTTTGAATTGAACATAAGTATGAATTTAATATAAATGCACACCACACTTGCAAAACCATGCCTCGTTTTCCTTCCACTTCACAATTATGCAGCACTTTTGGACCCTAACGGACCGGACTGCGCGCCGCGGCTCAAGGGGTGTGAACACTTTAGCGGAGCGGCGTGCGTAAACGAAATCACCTTCGCTTTCCTCCAGCCGACGGACCTGCTTGAGGACGGGCTGCAGGTTCATGTAGAGCCGGTGGCTGTTGCTGAGCAGCTGCAGCAGGTGGCGGGAGCGCAGCGGGCAGCCCGTGTAGTAGATGAGCTTCCGGGCCGAGGGCAGACCGTCGGGGAGGATCTCAAACTTTTTCCCCTGAGGGAATACGGAGAGGGAAAATAAAACATTTTAAAAGTGGCAGAGAGGCTGGAGGGTTTAGGGTCAAGCAGCCAAACCCTCCTTGTTGCCAAACAGCAAGCAGGAGTCAGTTCATGTTTTCTCATGCAGAATTCTGATGATTTTCCACAGAGAGGACTTGTTGGCTGGATACATGGAGAAATTAAATCAGTTCATGTTTTCCTTCCCTTCCCCCCCAGATTTTGTCTTTAAATGTGACTAAAAACATCTGTTTGTGTGTCTGTTCTTTGTACACACCCGAATACTTTTCTTCTCATTTGAACTAAGTTCTGACTGCAGGGCTGAGCTTAAGCTTTGTTTATTTCAATGTTGTTTCTTTAATGTGTAAAATATAAGCCAACTTTCATTACTATTACACAAAGACGTTGGGAATAATAAATCGTCAATACGTTGAAACAGTCCAAGCAAATTGTCTTAATGTAAATCACCTTCCTGCTCAAATTAAATGCCAAAACACAAAATATGATAAGAAAAATTTCCAAAAAAGGTTCCCACTAAGTTTTCTGGTATTTAGCGAAATGAAATAATTTTGGTAATTCTAACTAGCTTAAAATAAGACAAGCGTATTCTGATTTAACTTCAGATAGTGACGAAAAAATTTATCTGTCTTTTTAGTAGGTGTATGAAAATATCTGGTTCCAATTCTAAGTTATGTTTTCCATATTTAGGCATTTAACAAAACATTTGATTACACTTTATTACATAGTGGTGCAGTTTGAATATCAAGGACTTTCAAAGACTTTTTACAGAAATCAAGCACTTTCCATACCTTGAAAACGCCCAATTGAAATCCAGGAACGTTTAAATGAAATAGACATTAAGAGTTTTTTTAAGAGACTTGATTAAGGTTGAAGTAGTATCTTCCTAGATATTCCAGCAGCATCACAAGCCTTTTCTGACACTCTTGTGAAACATCAGGATCAAATTAATGCAAGATGCAAAAATAACAAAATCTGCCCGTCTAAAACACGCCCTGCCTTCCAGGAATGTTTTAGACCAAAGACAATCTCAAGTCAAGAGCCCCAAATCCTTCCTAACATCTGGTGTTTATTGAATTCCCCGTCTGTCTCTTCGCGCCCCGCTCGCTCGCTCGCCCTCAGACTCGCCCACCGGTGGATGCCGCGACCCATGGGTTGGGTGAAGCTGGAAGCCTTTTGCAATTCTGAAGAAGGGCGGGAGAAACCGTTCGGGTCCAGGCAACCAAACCGGAGCCCCGCCACGACTCGCTGTCAGGACGCTCCCCGCGGGAAAATCCCCCAAAAAACGAGGGAAAACAGGACGTCTATCACGGCAAACCCCAAAACAAAATGATGAATCCAGACGTTTAAATTATATTTTAAAAATCCAGATACCTTTCAGGCTCTTGTCTGTGTCCGGATGGAGAAAAACGACGAGCTGGCAGAAAAAAAAACGTCGGCTATATTGAGAGCTTCTTTGGCTCACTTAGAGCGAAGCGGCTGCTGGGCTCAGCTGAACGACGCGCTGAGTCAGAGCAAAGACGAGGAGATTCAACAAGGTTCCCTTTAATGGCCGCAGGGTTAATAATAAAGTCGATGAAGCATGAGGCGTGTTTATCAAAAGGGAAAAATTGTTTTGCTGATTACTAAAAATCCACGTGAAGTGTTTGTGCGTCAGTGTGCTTGAGTGAGGAAAGTCTTTCAAAATCCCTGATTGGTTCCAGAGAAGTTGGAGGAAAAAAACGAGGCCTTGCATAAAGGTTTCCTGAGCAAGAGCTCGCTTTCTGCACGCATCCACCCCGAAACCCAGGAGGATTTTTAATAGACGCTGCGGCTGCTTCGGGAACTCAGGAAGAAGATCCTTTCTGAGGAAAACGTGGCGCCGCCGCCATTCGACTCACCACAAAAACGAGTTTGCCCACGTTGGTCCAGGGGAAGTCGTACAGAAGCTGCCTGACCGAGCCGACGTTCTGCAACACAGAGAAGGGGAGTGAGGATCAAACAAAGAAACAAGGCCAACGCTGCTGCAACCTGACAAACGTCCTACTTCTACAGAGACATGCTGCGTCGCTAAAGTATCTGTGCTTTGAAACGTTACAGCCACCAACTTTACTGCTCTCCACTGAAAACAAAGAGAACGGGCAATCTAACTTAAAAATATTGCTTTGATTGATCACATTAAATTCATCCAACTTCATTAATGAAGTTAATTAATCTGTGAAGAAGTTAAACATAAAAAAAGTGACTTTGACAAACTTTATTGAGTTATGAACATTATTAACATAAATTTGTTTTTAAAGTTGCAGCGCCCTTCTCTTTTCTTGTCAGTGGTGAATAATTGGAACGTGGAAGAAAAATAATACCTGTTTTTAAACTTTTAGCCAATAAAACACCTGAAAAGTGTGGAGTGCATTGATAATTCTGTCCTGTGAGTTATTACTTGGTAGAAAAACCTTTTTCTGCAGCGGCAACAACGAATTGCTTGATGATATACTAAATACTGCTAAAAAGACATGTGGAAATGTCTTCGGTCTCGCAAAAGTACTCAGTTTTTTTGTTTGTTTGAACTTTTCAGCACTCTGTCACACCCAAAAAATCCAAAATCTTTTCAAGTTTCAAGTGTAAAAATGCTAGCACACTTGAAATAAGACAAAACTAAGTCATAAGTAACTTTTCAGGGAGAAAAAGTATTATTTCCTGTATTATTTAATTTATAACACGGGAAAACATCTTGTAATAAGTGAAAGGATCTGCCAGTTGAACTAGTAGCTTTTCATCAATATTTTGAAATTATTAACTTGAAACACGCTCTTATTTCATCCTGAAGTTACTTTAATCTTCTTTCAAGTGTACTAACATTCTTGCATTGAAAACTTTACAAAAATACTTAAGATCTTGGGGTTTTGCAGTGTAGACAAAATGTGGAAGAGTTAAAAAAAACAAACTATGAATACTTTTGTGAGACCAAAGACATTCTCACATATCATGCTTGCAGAGAATGATACTAAATTGTTTTGAGACCCTAAAATCTGCACAATTCAGCCTCTTATTGGCAGGGAAGAGTCTTTACCTGAAATATCTGGATTCCTCGTAAGGTCAGACCCAGTGTGAGAGACGCCTCAACTTCCTTCTTATCCTGTTGTCAGGGAGGAAAACAGATGAGGAGAGAATTAAACAGAACATGAAATCCGGTGAGCTGCCGGAGCTTTTCTCACCTTGTACAGCCTGTAGTAGTGCACCGTGACGTCATCGAGCTGAGCGCACTCCTTTATGTACTTGAGATGCGCCTCTGAGGCGGTGAGTGCAAACTGGTCCTTGTGCATGTTGGGGATGTGCCTCAGGATGTACTCCCGGCCACGCTTGGCTATCACCTGAGCAGGAGGAGAGACAGAGGGAGCCGTCAGGCTGCAGAGAGCGAAGGCGACGTAGGTGCCGAAGCTGCCTGGCGCTGGGCGAACAGACGCCAGAGAGGGCAGCTTGAGCGCTGGCCGGAAACGTTGACCGGAAGTGCGGCCGCTGAGCCTCTGGCTGATCCAGTAACTAAGTCATCTCCGTATGCGGCGGCTTAATCTGGGTGAGATTTGCTTTGGGGAAAGCGTATGTTGTTGACATTCCAACAATTTCCTGTAGGCACCGGGTTCTGCTGCGATAAAGAGGCAGGGGGGCTAATCACAGGAAGAGGAGAGCAATCAGACGGGTGTGGCCTTCAGAGGGCCGAAGTTACCAGAATAGTCATCTTAAGGAACTCTGTGTGCCACTTTCAGGGTCAAAAATAAACTAGAACTCCCAGTTTTCATCGAGCCGCATGCTAAAACAAAGGTAATAGTGTAGAGTTTTATCAGTTTTTTCCAGGACTGTCCACTCTCGGGGTCAGAACACTAAAGGTGTAAAAACGTGTGTGTGACTTAGTCTCATTATAAATACAACTGATTTGTGATGGCCGCAAACTTTCTTAGAGAAAATTACTGAACAAAAAGCACCCTAGGGTCAGTGGTGACCCCAAGGCGATTTGATGAAAAGTTCATTTATTTTTTTTGTAAAAAGGTTTCTGCAGGCAGGGCCACGATGGAGTGATTTAGATGTAAGCATAGCTATGTGTCAGAATGGCCCGGTCACAGTTCAGACTTAAATACAAGCGAATCTGTGTTCAAGCTCACATCTAATCTGACTGAGTTTGAGCTCTCTTGCAAAGACGAAGAAGAAAAAAAATTGTCTGTAGGTGTGCAAAATAGGTGGAAAAATTATCGAAAAGACTTGAGGCTGTAAACTTCAGTGAATGTCGTTCTACAAAGTAACCAACTCAGAAAATCTGCAGTTCCCCTCCAGCTTTCCCATCGTGCACTACTTTTTATCTATCATAATAAATACAATCAACATACACCAGGATTTGGGAACAAAATCTGAAAGGTGTTGTGAAATATCTAAATAGAAGAACATGCTGCATTTCCTAAATTCTTATTTAAATTCAAGAAGTGTGATGTGAACAGAAGACCATCTACTTGCTGTTTGTGAGTCCCACTCACCCATTGGGGGAAGTAGGCCTCGGGTTCAAAGTACTTCCCAAAGTGCTTGTTGCGTTTGAAATTCCCGAGGTCGGCCTGGAGAGCGAAGGCTGCCAGGAGGAAGTAGGCCTCCTCTCTTTGGATGCACTGTGAGAGCAGCACCTGTTTCCTCAGGTGCCAGTAGTAGTAGTACCTGGCTACCCGGTCGCTGCACGACACAGAGCGCGGCACGGTCAGCTCAAGTTTCTGACGTTGATGTGAGTGTTGGCGAATTAGGAAAACGAGGCTCACGAATCTTTACTGACCTGATTAATCTCCCGTTCTCCACATAATACTGAGCTCTGAAGTGAATGATCATCGGAGGCCCAAACTGGTCAATACCCTGGAAACACAAATGAAGAAACACATCAATCACTGCAGCAAAGGAGAAAGGCTGAAAGTGCAACAAAATATTGGTTCTAAATATTTTTTTTAGAACCAGGAAGAATATTTTGGTTCTATAATATTTTGGTTCTTTTATAGAACTACAGTTCAACAAACTACAGAACTGTAGTACGTTTGCATGGAAAGTCCGGATAATGTTTTGAATGCGTAATCTGATACGGACCAAAAAAGAAATGTAACAAATATTGCAACTTAAGTAGCTAAGACACTGATTCTGATAGTCCGGTATTCGTGGACTGGACTAAAAACATCCTTGAAGATCCTTCATTTTTGTAATGTTTACTGTAATTTTCTGACCAGTTAAATCCTTCAATACCAGGCATGGTTTAAAAAAAAAACCCTCAGCGACAACAGAGCCGAGTCGCCACATGAGTTCATTACTTCCATTTTATGGGGTTATGTAATGCAGTTAAACGTCGTAAACAAGAGAGAGCATCAGATCTTTGTGCTGGTATTTACTAACACCTCAAAACCCAAACAAACTGAGCTAAATGTTCAATAAAGTTTTTTTTTTCTCACCTTGCTGGCTTCTCTCTTCCACTCTTTGGGGCAGTACTTGGACAGCTTCTGGTCCAACTCCATGTAGATGTGTTCATTATCTGTGGGTCAGGAAAGCAGGCTTCACTCTCTCATTCAGCACAAGCAGATGTTGGAGAAACTTTCACTAATCTACCAGAAAAAGACGCAGACAAATAAAAAAAAAACCTTGAAATGGAAAAAGTTAGGTACAACACACGTTTTTTTTTGTTTTCACTCTCATTTCGTGGGAGATGCCAAAAGCATTTAATGACCGGGTCCACCCAGTTGTTAAACTTTGCTACAAAAAGCGAGTATTTTTGAAGAAATACTCGCTTTTCCTCTTTCCTGTTGCCGAGAGACACAACCTAAATACAGAGAAAATGGGAAACAGAGCTGAAACAAACAACTTACTTACTTTAAATGGATCCTTTTCTATTTAAAAAAAAATCTAAGGACTTTGATTGTTTTAATAAAATATCGCCATTAAGAATAAATATCACAAATCATTCCAGCATTTTTAATTTGAACGTTTTGGCACGCCTGCCATAAAACATAATTTAGATCTGTGCTACAATGTTAAGGAATCAGCAGATTTTACTGCCACGCAAGTTCAAACTTTGTCCCACCCGTTCAAAAATACAAGAGGAAAAAAAAACTTATTTTCATACAGCAATATTGGGTGTAAGGTTTATTCATCAATCAGACAGATGTCTGAACTCCGGTCCTGAGAACGCCCTGTCTCCAGGAGGACGCCCCCGTCTCCAGGAGGACGCCCCGTCTCCAGGAGGACGCCCCCGTCTCCAGGAGGACGCCCCCGTCTCCAGGAGGACGCCCCCGTCTCCAGGAGGACAGCGGGTGACAGACGGGGAGTGGGTGGCCTCTCTGTTTGCCTCTGGGATTTCATGCTGCTCAGACAAGCACTCCAAGAATGTCCCTCAAACAGAGCCATTGGCTCCCGCTCAGCTGACCAGCTGTGCCGCCATCAGCTCATCAGGAGCCACGCTGGGTGAAAAATACAGCTTTTCCCTCCCATGACTCTCGCTCCCCCGACTTGTCGCTGCCCGCAACTGTCACCAGCTGCCTCCTCGCCGCGGTGCAGACTCAGTGACTCATTCCGTCAACCGGTCGCTGTCAAAAACAACTGCAGCTCGGCGGGAGGCGGCCGTGATAAGGTGGCTGCGTTGCTAGGCTGCAGCATGACAGGTAAGGTGTGGGAAAAGTGTGTTTGGGGCAGATTTGTGCTTTTCTGTCAAGTTACCGAAAAAGTTACAACCTACTTTCTATTATTTTGAGTGTTTGTGACACAGTTTAATAGGAAGCTATCGCTCTGCAGTTCATTCGGGCTGCAAGGCAGCGAGAGAGAGCAAGACTTGTGGAAAGCAGAAAGGAGTTAAAACTTTCACCAATTTTCTTAAACTCGGTTTCTAACTGCTTTCTGTCATGAGATCAGCGAAGCACGGCTGCCGTAAGGAGAAGAGAAGAGAGAGAAGAGGAGACGCCTTACTCTGAATGACGCTGAGCCCAAACAGATGACAGTCCTTCAGCCGGAGGAGATCACAAACCTGGACCAACAGTTCCTGGCACAGAGTCTTCACCTTACAAGGGAAAATCAAGAGATTTCAAGTTTTTCTCAGAAAAACAAGTTACATCAGGGCTCATTATTCTGGTGATTAATTGATTAATCAGCTTTAAAAAAAAACTTGGAACATTCTGATGATTTTTTTTATTTAAAAATAAGTTTATTTTATACACAAACAATTCTATTGATTGAAAAATATTCCTAACATCAACATGTGAAAAGTTCAGCCCTTTCTGTTTGGCTTGGCATCAATAAATAACTTTTGGATTAGACGTTTAATAACTGCATAGAAAAAGGTACTTAATGAAAAAAAATAATTCTTCCATTAAGTACCTATACCCAGGTCGGACGACCGATTTGCAAATCGTCAATAGAATTTGAACCGGGTGAAGCTGAAATTATTCCACACGAGGAGTTCTGGGAAGAACATATTTACAGACAAACACAGACAAAAGAACAGCAAATAGAGTCACTTTGTACCTGGTTGAGACTATTTCAAATACAAATATTTTACCAGCACATTTTAAGAAGAATAAAAACTTTTCTGGGAGAGGCTGTGGTGTCTGGATTATCCATCAATGCACAGAAAGATGCCATAATGGCACACTGGTTCTTCTTCTAAAAAACGGGCCAGTGTAGAGGACAGACCAGAAGGTCTCCAGATAAGAGCAGAAAATATTAACACCTATTGAATATCAACAAGAAAACTTTTTGTATAGTCAATGAAAAAAATAAAAACCTCACTGCTCAGCAACTGGCCTTTTTTAGAGTCTGCATATTCCACTTAACGATTAATCGATTACTAAATTACTTAACAATTATTTCAATAATCAATACATAAGTTATCCGATTAATCACTTCAGCCCTAGTTATATCAAAAAAATAAACACATCTTGTTCTTGACTTCAAGCTATTTTATTCTGTTAATAATCATTCAAAGATCGACACAATCAGGCGGAAAGGTCACAGTAATAAACACCTCCTGTTATATTTTCATATCTGCAAATAAATTATATGTAAAGGGGAAAAAAAGTGTTCACTCACATTGACGATGATATTGAGAGTGTCATCATTGGGCAAAAAGACACAGACACAGCGGCGGTCCTGCATTGTTTTGTTGTTATGGAAGCTCAGTCTGTTCATCTTAGAGTGGCAGGAGGCGGAACAACGCAGGCCTTTCTCTGCCTGCTATCGGGGGTTCTGGGTCCTGTGATGACCCACCTCCACCACCGCTGGCTCTTGCACCACCGCGTCCAGCTTCTTCTGTCCCACTTCAGCTGCAGCCCAGAGGAGGTCCGACTGTGGGCTCGGCAGGCCAAGCAGAGGTGACGGGAGAGGGCATGGGGAACCTGGAACCAGCCGCCCCGCTGGGAAGACGCACAAGACAGGAGTCACTCGAAAACAGGTTTCACCGTTTGAGCAGCAATGGCAGATAACAAATGCACACTGGCAGCATCTGACAGAGCAGAGAGACGGAGAGATGAAAGAGAAAAAAGGAAATAGTTTGTGTTTACGTCTAGAAACATAGGAAAAACATTCTAGAAGAATGTCAGTGACTCCAGGAAAACAAGCGGCTGGTTTGGAGATGGATGATGGGAGAATGGTGCAGAAAACTCCCAGCAAAGCAACTCATAAGTGGGTTTTTAATAAAGCATGTAAGGTTTAATCAAATTAACCAAAATTAATCGGTTACTGAAACTAATTTACGAGTCAATTAATTGTTAATTGGCTTATGAATATATATATATATATAGAGAGAGAGAGAGAGAAAGAGAGAGAGAGAAAGAGAGTCTACCCAGAACTCAAGTGGTGCTGTTTTAGCTTCATCTGATTCAAATTTCTTAAAGAAAAAACTCTACTGCTGTCCAATTATTTAAAAAAATAAACAGATTAGTAGCCACTATTTTTCTCAAACAAGCAAATGTTCTCTAAAGAAATGGTGTTATTACATTTTAGTCAATAAAATCTTTATTTTTGTACTCAAAAAAAGTAACGGAATTATTTGTTTATTTGCTTCTTTTAGTGAATTTCTAATATTGTTTTTTAAAAAATACTCAAGTGGTTAAATGAAAACGCATCAGAAGGTGTAAATTTTTTTATCCAACTAATTAGCGTCAGAATGATCGATCAATTAAATAATCATTAGTTGCACAAATGCAGAAGTATTGCATTAGAAACAGTTGATAATTGACAGTGAAGTTCGAAAAATGTGTCTTTGCTTTACTAGAGGCACAAAACACAGAAAAATGTGAAAATCTAAATCTCCAGGATGTGTGGCACATGCTAGTTCACAGCTTCTACTTTCTGTTTTTAACAGCCAGACGTAACGTCAACATCTGACAAAATTACACTTGGTGTAGCCTGGTTGATTTTGCTCCAAGCCAATAGATGAATCCGTTTTCGAGTCATGTAGTGGTAATGGTATGATAATAATGAGGCAAGTTTGCCAACTCAAAGATCAATAAGCTTTCATTTCGTACAGAACAGACATCTTAAATATTCAAAATAAAAACACGACAATCAAAAAACAGTAAATAATAAAAAGACAATAAAATATCACACACAATCAAAACCTGGAAGAAGTAGATTGCAGACTCTCTGTAAGCAAAAAATAACCCTTCAAGAAATATGCCTCATCATAATGGAAAATATCACACTCAGTTTATTTCATCATGTGATTAATTGCTTATTCCCACAGGCTTAGCTACTTTTTTTTAATTTCTTTTTTTTAACTTATTTTAAAACTCCAACATTCTCCAAAGTACAGAAACAATATTTTGATCATGGTAAATGGGGAGTACAGTCTGTAGGTAAGAATATTTTTCACACTTATACTTTATACTCTAAAGCTTATTTATACTTTTCCAGTTTGCAGTTTCCTGTGCAAACTGGGGTCTGAACCCAGGGTCATCGAACAAGCATTAAACTCAAACTTTCTTTGGTGTTAAACATATTTCAGGTGTAGTGAAAGGCTTAAATCACTTAAATAAAACGACATCTCCATTTAGTGAGACAATAAACTGCAATTTCAATCACTGGAAATCCGGTTGCTCTGAAATAAAATAGAAGGAAACTAAGCTACCGACGTGAGCAACACTATCAACACCTGAACCCTTTTCAATCTGTGTCCTCACTAAAGTGCTGCTATTGGTTCCCAACTGCGACTTCTCCTGCAAAACAACCACTGGGGACAAAGTGTAGACACACCGCAGCTGCACAAACCAGCTGCTCTGGAAGCACAGAGTCAACTCCCAGCCAGAGCTGCACCTGAAGAGGTGTGAGACCTTCACAGGGTGTGAAACGTCTCACGCCAGACAAAAGAATGTCACAGAACAATCAGTTCACATTATCACTTCTTCCTGTTTAAAGCAGCTCGCCTTGAATCCGTGCTATCACTGTAAACAGATAGGACGGATACCAGCGAGGCTCACGTTACAGAGTGAAAAGTTATTAACATTTAAAATGGGGGCAGAGGTCAGCGAGGGTAGGGCTAACTGAGTTAAAATCAGCTCTGTGAGAGTATAGCATAAACTACGGGCATAAAAGGTGGAAGTTACACTTTAAAGCTGAAAAAGGCGCTCAAATTACTGCCTGGACTGATAATAAATAACACCCTGCAGCACTAAAAAGCCATTCAGGCTTTCCTCTATCCACTTCGAACACTGCTTTGTTTCTGCAGAGACAAAGAGCACTGTGGCCAAAGCCAACCATAAATATACATGCTGTAGGCGTGCAGCATCAGTTCTCATTAAAGCCGGTGATTGGATGCACAGCGTGGCAGGCAGGCAGGCAGGCAGGCGAGCAGCCACTGGGTTTGCTGATGGACCGGGATGCTCTGCACTGCTGCTGACCTTGACAAAAACACACGCCTTCTGCTCCGCACACAGCCACAGATGTATCTGCACGGGGCGAAGCTTGAAGGGAACCACAAGGCCAGGCAGACGGGCCAACTTGTTCTCTCTTTAGCAACCATTTGTCAGCTGTTACTGCAGGACAGTTAGTGGGGTTAATTAGGGGCAAGAAGCAATCTAGTCAATCATCCAGAGAGCTGAACCAGAGCTGACAAATAAACCAATAGAAACGAATAAAAATGGTGAAACAGCTTGTGGGTGTTTCATTCCCACACCCTGAATGAAGTTCAGGGTGTGGGAAAATGTGCCGATACCTTCCTTACATTAAATGACCAGTGGAGATTAGGGACGAAACAATTAATCGGATTAGTTGCGATTAAGCTTGATTCATCAATTATTGAAATATTCATCAACTAATCGATCGCTACCTGGAATAAACGGAGTAAAAAAAAAGTTCATTTGCTAAAAAAAATATAAATCTAAACATATTCAGACTTACACTAATTTGCGCTTTTGTATTTAAGGCAATGAAATGTTTATTTTCTTATTTTAAAAAATTATTGAATTATTTGTTCATTTGCATTGCTTACTGCACTTCTAATATTATATAAAAACACTTAAGTGGCTAAATAAAAAATCTGCAGATTGTGCCATTTTTTGTCTGATTAATCATCAGAATATTCAATAGATTAATCGATTAGTAAAATAATCACTCCTTACAGCCATAGTAGAAATAAATTGATTACTGTAAGCAATTCATTTTTCCTATAAAGCGGCAATTTAATTTTTAATTTTTTTTTACAGTCAACATATATTTTGGGATTTTAAACTCAATGAATTGTAAATCTCCCGATTCTGGTCAACATCTTAGTAAATGCAAAGTACCCAAGCATCACTGTGCTAAAAACAACACTCTTCAGTGTGGATGATGTTCATCAGAAAGTTGTATTGGAACATTCTGCATTTGGAAACAATGGCAGGATTCTGAAAACTGAATCTGGACCGGAGAGGTTCAAGATTGTTTTTACCGACTCCAAGTCAAACTTCAAGTCCTTCAGTCTAAGTCCAAATCGGTCATAAAGTCTTTTACACTAAGTCCAGATCAGGTCCCTGGACTCGATATACAGCATCTCTTCTGCCTCCGATACTCTATGAAAGAGACTCTAAGACCACGGGTCAAAGTAACTTAAATTATTTTGTGACCTAATTGTGTCCCGAGTCAAGTGTCACACTTGAATTATCATCTGTGCCCTGGACTTCACAGACACGATAAAAGTGCTGATTTATCACATCAATGTATCATGAAAGGAAAAAAGCTAATAGAGTCAGTGGTAATCCAAAGATAACTGTACATAAACATCACTAATGGGTTTAAAGGGCAGGAGAAGTCAAAAATAGTCAACACATTTAACATTTCTAGTATAATGACTTTAAAACTAAATGACAAGGTCGACTTTGTTTCAGGCTGTTTAGAGGAGAAAATGCTGAATAATCAAATTAAGCTCTTTCACTACAGTGAAGTGAATGATGTACGATGTGATGTGAAGTGATGTACAAGTCCAAATCACCCTCGCGACTGCAAAGCTTAACCTGAGCACACTTATGCCTAGTTCCTCAGGCAAGGACAGCTCTGATCTAATGTCAGGGATATTCAAGATGTTGGATGGTTTTGGCCCGATATCGTAACTTGTGTGGTGTTGTCCCGACGGCGAATGAGAAGGCAGCTTGCGGAATGTGAAGCCAATCAGAAATGAGGTGAAGAAAACGCCTCACTTTCCATCACAAAACAACTGCACCGGCGCACCAGACAGTCCAGAGAAGAGAGATACAATGATCAGAAGTTAATATCTGTATCGGTCACAATATTTAAATAAATTCTAGATCCAGTATCAGTGACAATATTCTGATCTAACGAATTAATCCAATAAACAAATTAAACTTGGGTCGTCGTTATATACCTTTAAAGCCAACCTTGTGAAGGTATTGGTTTATTTAATCGCCCCTTAAACCAACAGCTTCACAAGCCAGATGCAGAGTTATAAAATAAATTTGTAATCCAGTACATCTGAGTCTGTGTTTAACAAAATAAATCTTATAAGGCAATTCAGCGATGTTTTTCTGTATCGCATTAGTATCGGCCGATGCTAAACTTAAGATATCTGTATCAGAAATGCAAAAAAAGTTTGTTAGTACATCCCTGCAGTTTTTTTTTCTCTGTTAAACACCATCACAATTGTTTCTTCTTCCGAGGCGGCCATATTTGTTCACTCTGAACTCACATTTCGTCCCAAGAGATTTTGCGAGATTTCCCGTCTGACCTCTGGCCTATCAGGTTCTGAAAACTGCCCGATAATTTTGAAATCTTGCCACCTGAATCAGGCACTGGGGAATACAGTGGACCTGTGTCACTGCTGCATCTTTCTCTTTTTGATTCAGTTACGCTTACAGAGTCAGAGAGAAAGAGAGGCACAGGAAGGCAAAAGGAAACCTCAGCTGCTCAGAGAGGAGCCACCGTATAATCACATCGACTTAACAAACCCGTCAGGTACAGTGTTCATCAAAGCAAAGAAAACAGAAAGAGAAGAGGCTGGATCCGCACAGTGACGAGCGAGAAGGCGGGAGGGTGGGAGATTTGAGCTGGGAAGCGTCCAGAGCTCAGGCATGAAAAAGGAAAAACTGCTGCAGTCAGGAGAATTCCTCGCTAACATCTGCTTCTCATTCCCACAATGGCGGCCTTTGATTCCTCATGTGCACGACCCACCACACAGACACTACCTCCATGTGCCCTCCACCTTTGACAAAACCCTGAAACATGGAACGGCACATGTGAGCACTAATCCTCAAACGAAAACTCAACCCTCACTGGAAGAGGAAAGAAAAATTAAAGTCTTTTTCATTACTTAGTTTAAGTGGTCATTCGTTTGATCAAAAAATGTAAATACTTCTATACTTGGCAATTGTTTCTGATTGGCAACGGTGGAGGCCTTCATTTGGAAAGTTGTAGTCTATTTTTCAGAGAAACTGACTGCTGCGCTGAGTAGGAAGGTTTTCAGCTTGATTGGTCAGAAATTTGAAAAAAATTCATCCGACTAAAGACTCAGCTGTCTGCCAATGTGACAAAATGTGACAAGGTGGCGGTAGCAACAACACTCTTTGGTGTAGAAGTTGCTACTGTCTGTAAGAAGATTTACAGTTCAGTCTTTGGCGATATTTTAAACGCCACTGAGGTGTTTAAATTAAGAAACACATAAAGGTAAAAAGCAGAAAAAGTCAATTTCTGGACATTTCCAGACATTCGGGCTGCGAGAGAGAGAACAAAACTTGTAATAGACACCAGGAAGGATGAATGAAGTGCAGCAGATGTAGCTCTCAAAATAAAGGTAAAGGTCTAGGGAGTGAGTATATACCAGAAACTGTTGCTAAGCAATGCTAGTCATTTTAATTGCTAATACAAAAAACTTATGCAGTCAACTTTGCAATCATTTTGTCTTCTTTTAAAATGTCGGTAAACTCTTCAATCTGTTCTGAAAAATGTTTTATTTAGTGGTAGGATTCAGTTAAAATGTTCAGTTACAAGGTCTGTGATTAATTAATCAAAATGAATTGCATTTTACTTTGCTGCTTTTGTTGCTAAATTATCGGACGGGCCAACCTCCAGTGGGAAAAAAGTGATGGCTTTGTCGTCCATCACCATTGTTTATCAGCATCAGATTTACGGGTGTACCTGAAACACAAAGGCTCCGGCTTTGGACGAAAGGATAACACAAAAAAAAAAAAAGTGCTTGATTTTGTTAAAATCTTCATAATTAATTTTCATGCCCTGTCCTGAAAATTAAAGCATTTAAGTCCCAGCCCAAATTGTATTACATTTTTCGAAGAGAAAGCTGAAATAGCCGATTAGAGATTGAAAATTGTTCACAAAAATTTACAGTATTTCACATCCATAAAACGGCCAAGGTGCATCACTATCTAAAGCAATTTAAGCTGCATGTACTGCTATATATATATGCCTATGTCAAAATGGGGTTTCTGTGGAGACGGCATCATTTTATAAATAAGCACCAGCCTCTAAATGCATGTGGATGCTGGTTCTTTTTCATCTTTAATTCCCTGCAAAGAGACCAATAAATCAGCTCCTGACAAATGTTGCTGAGATGACAACTAGTTGAAATCACATTGGTCACAACCTGGCTTTCCGCTAGCAGCACTGCTTCCTTTCTTTCATGTCCTGTCCTGAAAACACGGTGTGCTGCACTTGATAAACTAACCTCAATCGTGGCTTTTGCCTCTCACAGCTGCATGCGTAAAGAAGTCTGTAACAGCAGACAGTGTTTTAAGGCTAAGTTTAGGAAAACGCAGCTTGTTTAAGACACTTCTGATCGCTTTCCCAAAGAATAATCTACTATATAGTTTTACACTGACATAATTTTCTTTTTTTCTTGTTCAAGAAAGAAAAGAAAAAAAGACTTATCAAGGAAGGCAATCAAAGAGATCCTCCACAACGCTGACAGAATCTACATGTTTCCAGATTCCAAATCAACAACGCGATGGTTGATCGCTCGGGTGTCTCCCTTGATTACTTATCACGCTTAGAAGCTGCTGAAGCTCAGGCCTGTAAACAGGAGATTACTGGGAGACTGAGGTATGATGTCTTTAGAAAAGCACAGAAATAATCCTGGGTGGCTTCATGAGAATGCTGTTTCAGGATTTAGTCTTTAGGGGAGAAGTAATTCCCCATAGAAATAATCCTTCTAATTCTTCTAGGTACTAAATTAAAATTTGTTATGGATTTAAACAATCAGATTGGCAACTGCCATCCTTGAAATATGTGTCTGCTAATACTGGTTGACTTTACACATCCTTTATTAGCCCCAGGAAGAAGGACTTAAACTGTTCAGAGAGAGACATTTTAACTTCAGAGTGTACTTTGGAAGATAAATTTGAATAAAGTGTAGCACCCCCTAATATTTCTACTGTTGCAAACTGAAATATTATACTGGATACTTTTCATGTTAGCTCTTCGTTGGACATAACTGGCGACGCGTTAACCAGAAAGGAGAAACAGATTGTCATCAAGAAACGATCCACAGCAGGTATTAGCAACACTCCTTCAGGGTTTCTGCAGGTCTCGCCAGCTTAAATTACAGACTTTTTAAGGATATTTATATGATCGTATTGAATGAAATCTAAGCTCTTTATTGCTACAGAAATGTGCTAGCTTTTCTGCACTTGCTAGTTAGCCAGCACGGATATATTAGCTGCCGTTACCAACAGCCTCAACCGACTTGAGTCTCAGAGGAAGATTTCTGTGCACAACTCAAACCTTTGCCAAACAAAAAAATCCCACAAAAAAATAAAATACAAAGAATTTGAGATGAAATAGTCCTGCTACGACAAAACTTAAGACTTGTAATAAATGTATTTAAGGCCAACTTATTTTTTTTAATGAATTTTAAGGCCTTGGTTTTAGATTCGTGAATTTAGGTGTTTTTAAGGATTCACAGATAATCTGTCCTCAGTGTGGAAGTTGCTACTGTGGGAAAGAAGACTCAATGTTAACAAACGCCAGCATTGGTGAGGTGTTTAAAATAAATTTGGAAGGACCAGAGACATAAGAAGCCGTTTAAGAGGAAGCCGCATGTTTCTGTGAGATGTTGAGAGACAGCTGTGGTTCGCTCAGACAGTGAAGGAGCGAGGGAGAGCAAAAGAACACCACATTGTTGATCTGTTTTATTATTCTGAGCTTTCAACGCGTCACTGTGAAATGCTGGCCATCTTTTGGAAATGTCAGAGCTGCATTCTGGAGAATGCGCACAATCACGGCTGTTGTTTTGTTAATGCAAGCCACGCTAATCTTGCTGGCTGCTAATATATGTCGGCAAAGACAATTTAAAAATATTAACAGCATGTTTTTTTTTTCCTGTATTTTATAATAGTAAAACCTTGTTTTATGGCAAATAAAATGTGACACTATCTCAGCATCTAATCCAAATGAATGAGTACTTTTTATGGCAGGAAGTTAAGAAAGACTATCTTTAAGAAAGACTATCTTTAATGCTGTTCTCATGTCTATCTGTGGAATGAGCTCAAAGAGCTGATCAAAAACGATCACATTCTCTACTCAGGGTTTCCAGTTGTGCTACTTTTCATGAATGCTAGAGCAATCTTTTTGCATAATGACATTCTGAGCGCCGGTGAGACTGATGTGAGCGCACATATCTCTGTGGGCAAAGAATAATGTGCGGCGTGTCCGTTCACACCTCAACACAACGGCTCATGTTCTGATACCACCGGCTGATCCCAGACGGGTCTTTTTCGTCCAGAATATCCGTCAGACGTCTCATCAGAATATTCCTTCTACATACTGGCTTGGATAACCAGCAACCACTTGGCAAATCGAAACACCATCAACAGGGAAACAAAAAAAGGACGTAATGCAATATATAGTTGAATTTTTCTATGCTTATCTAGTTAAGCATAGAAATACTCTTCCTGGTTTCATTTTAGGTTAGTTATTTTAGATTTGAATTAAATAGCTAGTTTTAAGATCCAACAGTTGATTACTTAACTTTAGGGCAAAATATTTAATATTTATCTTAACTGTATTTTTTGTTTGTCTTTTTCAAGTATTTAAGTCAATAATGTCGTCCAACAACAGCATAAATATCTAGTCATATCTTCAAACTTCCTGTCAATTTTGAATTGTTCATGTTTTCCACTATAACAAAAACTAAACAAACCCTCCAAGCAGCTGGGCGATGTAACATCTCTCATTCAATATCATTGGCATCATTTGTGAGGTGGAAATATGTAAATAAGGAAACAGCAAAAAATAACCACCAAAGTTAGTCACATGTTATAACTGCTCTTCAGCACCGTCACCGCGCTTGAATTGCAACCACCGAGGTAAATCCGGCTTTAAAAACTTGTTTTTCGAAGCAATGATTGAGACGAGCGCAAGGAAAGTTCCCCTTTAAGATAATCAGCCTTTACATCTCCAGCACTTTGAATGACATTTGGACAAACGGCCACATACGCAACAACTAAACGCTTTTCTTCTATAGCAGAGAATAAAAGGTACCTGAAGTTTGAAGAAGCAAGTTCTCCGAGAAGTCCCGACTTCAGCTCACATCGGAAAAATGACTTAACAAGTACAGCATCTGGCATCCATGTGGCTCAGAGCAAATACTAAGACACACACACACACACACACACACACACACACACACACACACACACACACACACACACACACACACACACACACGCAGACAGGCATACCTAAAGCTGCCAGTGCTGCCAGACATGTTTGAACAGAGTCAGCAGTCGCTCCCTTCCCTCCCCGCCCAGCATTCAGGCTTGGACTCAGCATGAGTAACCTCACAAAACTAGCAGTCGCAGTGCAACGCACCACAGAAACATCAACCCAGCCATTACGTATGCTAGAAATAGTGCGAGCGCCCTCAAACACGGGGGTAAGGAGGGAAAAAAAAGAGCAGCAATTACAGCAAACCTCAGCCAAACAGTGTCTCTATTTTTTTTTTTTTTTTGAGATTTAGTTGAAAACTTTCTGTTGCGGCCAGATAAAAAACACAGTTGGAGCAGGTGATCTAATCTGTTTCCTGTCGGCAGCTTTTGTCTCCCTTTGTTGCAAAGCCGTCACACCTGAGGAGTGACAGGAAGTTTGCGAAACAGTTGTAAAAATTGGGAAGGAGGACATCCACGCACATCTGAAATAATCCAGCGTTGAATCGAATATGTAGATTACCCCGACTAAAAAAAAAAGAAGAAAGAAACGTAAAAGGCAATGCCAACTCGGTGTCCGGCGTTTGACCTACATGTGGAAGCGTCTCTCAGGAACACATAACCCTGCAACCAATCCTGCTGAAGCAAACAAAATATCCTGAAGGAAACCCTATGAGCTGCAGTGAGAAGCATGTGAAACTAGCTGATAACATCCTCAAGAGAACGCCTGCAGGTTGAGTCCCTTTGGTCCACTTCCTTGAAAACACTTCAAGTTGCCCAACAAGCAAGACGGGAAAAAACAAGGACAGAAGAAGACAAATGCAGGAAGAGCCGACCCAATTTCCCCCCTTCGTCTCCTTGGTGAAACCTGCGGCAGTGATGCGAGGAGCCACAGTTTAGCATCTCTGCAGTAAACGTAAGGACATCCAGCTCCAAGGTTTGCACGCTCAGAGCCTAAGCGGCCGTAAAGATAGTCAAAACACATTAAGGATGGAGCGTTTATATGATTCCTTGGTCATAAACCTTACTGACCTACAAGGTGTGAATACTAAAGGACCGAGCCCAGATAGCTTACACCAAGACAATGTGCCGAAACCCTCACACTCTAGACCTGGGGAAGATAAGACGAGCAGTCGAATAATAACAGATAGTGTTTCTCGTACTTTGGTACAAACTGTAATCTTGTTCTTTCCAATGGAGCTGTCGCCTTCTTTCTTGTTTTTTATTTAATCGGTCAGTTTGTCTTGACACTCCAAATACAGTCCGTCCTTCATCTAATCTCCCAGCAATGAAGCTAAAGGAACACAAAGAGATAAAGTCAAAAAGTACTTCTTTTCGATCTAGACGATTTAGGATGCTCCTCTTCTAATTTGTATTGATAATTTCCTCTTTCTGCCTGTAACTTTGAAGATTTGGTTGTTTGGTACCCGACTTACTGTCGATGAAACAAAGTTGCCTACCACGAGACATTCGTGACAGCTTTGTGTCCACTGATTTAAAGCCATTTTCCATCATTTACTCAAAGTCTAAACGACTTAAGAAACGCGATTACACGACTCATAGCTAACCACAGGAAGTCGACTATGATAATTGCTGCTTTATTCAGGGTCAAGACCAAGGATCATCAAGCCAATGAAATGGGATCAGAACCAAAATAAATGGAAATAAGATGTAGTTTTTAGAAAGTATTATATTTAATTATACATTTATGCAACAGCAGGAATTGTTGTCATTTTTCAGTTTTAAATCGGAGGAATCAGATCAGCCTCAACATTCTAATCATCATCTAATTCTGGTTTGTGTGTAGAAGATAAAACGTGACACTGACATTGTATGTTTTGTCTTGTTAGTATTTCAGGTGCACATGTTGTATTCCCTGGTAAAATGTTCAAAGTAATGTTACAAATGTTACATTCGATTCAGAAAAGCAGAGATCGCATCCAGAAGTTGCAAAAACGATGATGCAAAGACTCCCGAGAACTTTAACGAGGATGGCAGAGAGAGGGTCTGCCTTGTGTAATTATGGACCATCCCACTGACATTCCAACGGACTCATCTGAATGACTCAGGACACACACATCCACGCACACCAGGAGTTTTTGTTTTTTTTTGTTCACACACACTTCCTTAGTGTTTCCTGCTAAAGCCCGGTTCTTCCTGCGCAGACGACACCTGCTCCATCACTTCCCTTCCAAATTAGTCGTTTTCATCAAACAAAAACGAACGGAGCCGAGAGAGCAACTTGTTTTTTCTTCCCTCTCTTGGATGACTCGTTTGTAGAACGTCAGCGGGTCAAAAGTGGGTGATTAACCTGCCCATAAAGCGAACTGGATGTGCTTCCAGACCTAACTAGTGGGGGAATCCCCGGATTGAACGATGAATGTACAAGCCAAAAATAATAACAAACCTGTTTGAGAAACACGGCAAACAGTTGCATTTATTTTTTCACACGCCATTTGTGCGTTGTGTAATAGTGTTAGTGTCATCAGTGTCTTGGCAAACGACAAAGTGAGCTAAAACAACCAGCCAGAGGATACGAGTTTGACTGTCGTGGTAAAAGGCCTCGAGCCAACACACGCTCTGATGTCTAACTCGAAACAATGCATACCAGACTTGATGAACCCGAACCGTGTTTACAGCTTTAAATAAACTGCAGACCAAGAAGGAGAAAACAAGCCTGTTTGCTCTGCACTGCTTTCTGGTCTAATATTAAACAGAAGTGGAGGGTGTGTGTGTGTGTGTGTGTGTGTGTGGGGTGGGGAGGGGGGCATTTTTAACAATCCCGAGTGAAGAAATCTAATTACCACTAAAACTAACAAACTAGAGTTTGTTGGATCATAATAACTACACGAAGCTAACGTCTTCATTCTTTCTGAGCTCTGAAAACTACATCTGAGTGTGTGTAATTACACATGTGTAAACCCCTATGAGACAACTTCCCTTCACTGTATAATAAAGATGGATCAAGGGACTAACTAAGTGACATATTCACACCCTACGGAGGATGCTGAGTTGTTTTATGGATAACTTTAATTCCAGAAGAGTGGAAGCTTGAGCTAAAGCAAATATTTTGGACCAGTCAACCTACTTTGGATGCTCCGTCCCATAACATTGAAACATTACGTTCAAAGTGAGTGGACAACAACATATCCAACCAGCATCGCTGCCAGTAAGCAACAACAAAAAAATGTCTGGATTTTTCCTCACCAAATCTTGTAACGTCCAAATTAGCAGACAATATTAAAGATGCCATCCACTTCCATGTTTTCTGTCTGCTGACAATAAACAAAGTCCCGGCTTCTACTGTAGAGTTTTTCCAAATGCAAAGTTTATTTAAAAATACTGTATGGGAAAGAAAGAAAAAAAGACTGATTCTGCTGTGTCTGTCTTGTATTGGGGTCGATGACATCACAGGAGGCACAGGAACTGAATTAGTAAACACTGTGGCAGGCGAGTGAGTTTTGTCACATTTTTAAGGGCAGATTCAGGAAACTTTTGAGCTGCAAGACATTCAACATTCTCGGTCAGAGCCCCACCAATGACCAACCCAAGCCCTGATGAAAACGAGAATGAATGAAATTAATTAATTCCACTAAAATTAGATGGATTTGTTTTTTTGGGGGGGGGTTTTGATCATCTTAAAATATTTTTTTTGCACTATCTACTGTGTCATGGCATACTGTCGGAGCTCATACGTGTTTTATTTTTCGCTTGCTTTGCTTTCCTCTTGTGTGGACTGGAAGAGCCAATAAGAAAAAAAAAAAATCAATGGGTATAGCCAAAACTGCCTTAAGTGATGTCACCAGAGGTGAAGCCTCCTTCTGGAAGGGAAGGTTTTGTCATCGGATAGAAATGATAAAACTGACAGAAAAAATGCCCACGGCATGTTTAATAAGCTTAAGTATATCTGAAGTGAATATGGTTAGTATTCTGAGAGAGTGCGTTTAGTAACTTTAAAACGCACAGAGGATAGCAGGGCGTCAAAAGCAAGAAAAAGAAAAAGTCTGCTGCGGCAGTTAAAGTCTGAACTCATAAAGACGGATAAACGCTTAAAAGTCTGAAGAAAGCCAGACAAAACCCACCTTTACACGGCAAAGACGGGTTATTCCTCTCAAAATGGTATATCCAAACCCTTTCTCTTGAAAGCGAAAAACGGGGTGAAATCCCAGTTTGAAAAAGTCTGCTGGCAGTTCGGGGGGGAAAGCGTCGCGGTTCCTCCGCCTCCGCTGTAGCCGCTGTGTCCCGGCCAGCCGCCCTGCATAGGAATACATGTGCGGTGAGAGGGAGCGGGAAGAAAGGGGGGAGCCGGGGGGAAGATGGACGCTCTCTGTTCGCTTCGAGCTAACATTGCAGCTACATCTTACATCACCCGAAGCTCCTAATGAACTAAAAATATCTTCAGTAGTGTAGTTAGAATCTAACTTACATCCCAAACGTCGAATATCGCCTCTGTTTCGGCGGGACTCCCCCCTCTGAGAGCATCCCGACTTGGTATCTCCCACGGCTGCCTCTCATTCCGTTCCTCCCAACTGTGCAGGGCTGGAGCCCCGCTGCAGTAAATTTGGAAGTGTTGGTCGGGAAGAAGCGGTGACAGCGATGACTGCGTGTATTAACAGAGCTCCGAGAACGGTTTTAAAAATGTAGGACGCTTTATTTTTACGCCATGGAGCCAAATGAGTCCGCTGGCTGTCTGCCTTTCACCAGACAGAGCGACACAGGGGTTATAAACACGCATTACTTATAGAATAATAATAAAACTGAATCATTTAACAACTCGACTGAATCATTCTGAGAGTTCTTTAAAATGGAAAAGGTGACTGAACTGAGTTGAGCCCCTTTTCTCCCAACATATTAGTGTTTAGTTAATTAAATGACTGCTAGTGATGTTGAGTCCTACACTTCAGATCAGTCAATCCAGTTATTTTATAGCACATTTCAGCAGAAAGGTGCTTCACAGAAGAAGAATAAAAATACGCAAAATTACACAGCTATACACAAAACACCATGCAGTCCACAGCTGAACAAACATTACATTCTGATGAGTGAAACCATAGTGAAACCATTCATGTGTTTCATTCATTTCAGATACCAACTTCAAGAGCTTTAGCCACCCACTGAAGACACCAACGACTTCTTACAGTACTTTTACTGTGAACGCATTCTAATTATTGCTTCTTTGCCTCAGGGACCCCACTCCCTTTTGCCGCCCTGAGCCAAAAGCCATAACACCCGTATTAAAAAGCTGATGGTTAGCTAAGCAGTAAATTCAATTCACAAGAGTGTTTTTTTTTTGTAATTTAGAAGTTCTTTTGTGAATGCCGAATGGGTCTGTACATTAGTGAATATATATTAAAAAAAATTAAAAATCCCTTCTCACCCACCGCGGGTGGTTCTTATCCTCTGAGCTCGGGTCCTCTACCAGAGGCCTGGGAGCTTGAGGATCTTGCACAGTATCTTGGCTGTGTCAAGGACTGCACATTTCTGGACTGAGATGTCTGATGTTGTTCCTGGGATCTGTTGTAGCCACTGCTCCAGTTTGGGGGTTACTGCCCCGAGGGCCCCGATGACCACAGGCAGCACCTGTGGTCTTCACCTTCCAGGCCCTCTCCAGTTCTTCCTGAGGCCCTGGTATTTCTCCAGTTTCTCGTGCTCCTTTTTCCTGATGTTGCAATCACTTGGTATTGCTACATCTACCACAACAGCTTTCCTCTGTTGTTTATCCACTACGACAATGTCTGGTTGGTTCGCCATTACCATTCTGTCTGTCTGGATCTGGAAGTCCCACAGGATCTTAGCTCTGGCGTTCTCCACCACTTTTGGGGGTGTTCCACTTTGATCTCGGGGTTTCCAGTCCATATTCTGCACAGATGTTCTGTACACTATGCTGCCACTTGGTTATGTCGCTCCATGTACGCTTTCCCTGCCAGTATCTTGCACCCTGCTGTGATATGCTGGACTGTCTCAGGGGCCTCCTTGCACAACCTACACCTTGGGTCTTGTCTGGTGGGTAGATCTGGGCCTCTATTGCTCTGGTGTTTAGGGCCTGTTCCTGGGCGGCCAGGATGAGGGCCTCTGTGCTGTCCTTGAGTCCAGCTTTTCAGCCATTGGTAGGATTTTACTGATATCAGCCACTTGGGTTATTTGCTGGTGGTACATCCCATGTAGGGGTTTGTCCTCCCATGATGGTATCTCTGGCACCTCAACCTCCGTTCCCTGTTGTTCCTTGTTGAAAAATTGTCATTTTTCATCTGCCTCACAATAATTTCACTTCATTTCATTTATCTACTCATTTCAAACAGTTTTTTTTTCAAGTAACCAGTAGGACAAGAGAAAACATGGGCATCTATAACCAGCGATAACTAACTTATCGCTACGTTTCTGTTTGAAATGGAAGAAGTGATCACTTATGTAATCCTACTCCTTATCTCAATTTAATGACTCAATAACTGTCAAAAATATGTAATTAAAAACCACGTTATAGTATTTGTATGCCTGTTCAACTTACTGTGCTAAAGAAACCAACAAATAAATGATATTACATAAACAAAATGATCACAAGCTGACTCCCAAGAAAATCTACAGACCCATACTACTACTAATAAATAACAACCGGACATACAACATCAGCATAATTACCAACTCCTTTCCAATGTACACCCCATAAACTCTTTATAGTCTCTGTTATCCAACAACAAATAAACAGGCTTCATGATATTAGTCTATCTCAAAAATACATTGAAGTTTGTGGCAACAATTCAGCAAATCATGCCAAAGCCGTACAGGTGTAAATACTTTTGCAAGGCACTTGGAGCATCCTCTGCCCACCTGTGTGATGTCAAAGGGGAGGGCCGTGACACCATGACCCCTAATTAGTGCTCGGGGGCCCCAGCTTCTGTACCAAACGGCTTGTCAGAGAGAGAAATGACTCTGCACATGAAAAGGGACAAGGAAGTACGGCCGGTCAGGCCCAGAACGCCTCTCCACCCGCCTCCACGCTCAGACAGCACAGAGCTTTGAAGTCACATCAGAAAAAGCACCTGTGAACAACAAAGCGACCAAGAGACTATGATCTCCAAAAAAGAAAAAAGAGAGCGAGCAAAAGAGAGAAAGAAAGAAGAAGAAAAATCACAAATCCCTGCAGCAGACATTTGGCTGATCAGGTTACTATAATTTTCAGGGCTGACGTGATATTAAATGTGATACTGCGCAAGAGATTTTCAGTCGCGATTTCGCTTCTACAACTTCTCTCTTCCTCCTCTCTGTCTCTCCCTACTCCCTAAACGCATAACCGCCGGAGCAAACGCGACATCCTGACCTATTCCACAGCTTACAGCCCCCCCCACACCGCCTCCCTCCTGAACTAGCTTCCTCCTGTAGCTCTTGTGTGCAGACGTTGCTGTCTTGATTTGATTAGCCGTCTCTGGCCGGGGTTGAAGTGCAGTGGGGAGCACGTTGGGCATTTTGTTGCTCCTGTATCTGGCTAATTGAAACGACTCCCTCTGCGTTTTCCTCTCCCCAGGGGAAGATGAGTGGCTCCCCCCTGACCCCCCACAGCAGACTTCAGGAAGCAGAGGGAGTCCTCGCCATCTGCCCTTCCTTTGCTCGGCTTAATGTGACACATGCAGCTCCAAAGCACGGATAAAGAGGGAAGACTTTAATGCTTTGCCACAGCAAATCTCATAAAGACTGAGCGCATGTCACTTTGAACGCAGTAGTTAGCTCCCATGTTCGGGCAAAAGGGTATTCAACCTTCTTGAATCACCTCAAAGTAACAGCGTTGACCTCAGCAGCCTTTTGGAAAACAAAATGTGCTCTTAGGAATAATTTTTATGTTGGTCTTTAAATACCAAAATGTCAACATAACTTTATATTTTGGTCCTTCTTATGATGTCATTTTTAACCCTTTCATGTATAGTGGCCATTTTCTTGTGGATTTTATGTTATAGACCACTAAAGTGGAAGCTGGTGCATCGTGCAATACACTGTCAACTAATCACCATCGACTGGGACTGCAAGAAAGCATTTGTTAAATCCAAATATTTGGCAGATGAAAAAGCATGACGACCGACACAGTCCCTCCTTCTATGATAGAGGACTTGTGGGTAAACAAAAGAAAGGTATTGTGCGGCATCAAGTAACCCCTAAAGACCAATACCGTTGGTGTATTTTCAGAATAAAAACTTTGTTTTTGGAGAAAATTACAACTGATCACCTTGAAAAAAAAAAAAATCTGGAATTTTTTTTTATCCCTTAAAAACTCAAAAACACTTTGAAAAAAAAAAGTCCTGACATAAAGGTTCATAATTCATGCATGAAAGGGTTAAATATAAAATAGTTGATTGGTTAGTACCATCAACCATTTTTTTACCAAATACTCTTTGTTGAGTAATTTCTTGGACGATTAAGCAGAGCACTGACCAAATCCAGTCTTCAGTCGATTTCCACCAGGGCTGCAAGAAAAGTGGTGTTTCTGACCAGTTATAGTGACGCAAGTGCAGCTTGTGAGAGACAGCGACTGACAGCTAACAGCACAGCGTATCGTCACTCGCGGGAGTCAAATACCATCCATAGACCTTTTTCACGCTTCACCGAAGCATCACGGAAACGGCGAACAGTAAGTCTTGGTTGTCAAAGGTGTACCCATGCAGAACATCTGGACTGCGCTCTTGTTCTGGACTCTGTTTCATAAGATATTTCCAGTGACACTTGCAGAGACTGAAGATGCAAAAGTTGACCAAGTGTGGGCACAAAACACAAACTCGGAAGACGCTGCAGCATCAGAGGAAGAGAAGGGAAGTCTGGAGCCATGTGGTGCAGAACGATGCTACCAGAGGACTTCTCAGGTGGGCACTGATAAGACATTGGCGCAGGCCCAAATTTGGATGGAACCAGCTCCAAATTTGAAAGACCATCTAGGACAAGAGCCATAAGTGGTTGGGACTCCAGCTGGGGTAATTTTCCTCCTGATGCCAGGATGTCGGGATCTGGAAGTGGTCCTGCAATCATCAGTGACAAAATCATCATCAGTTTTGATAAAGGAAACCTAGGTATCAAAAACCAAATGAAAGGATGGCCGAGCAATTTGTTAGGACATAATGGGACTGATTTGGCACAGTTTAAATGTTTATTATTTCCAAGGGGACCAATAGGCAGTATTAAAATTAACGATTGAAAAATGTGCGGCAGGTTCGTGTCCATGTAGGACTTAAGAGCCAAATCCTGTCGCTCACATGGACACAGGAGCTAGAAAGGCCTGGGCAAATATTTGACATATATGTGATTCTGTTTACTTTAGGCATGGATATATTGTCTAACATCGAGGCAGATGGTCTAGTCAGGTGCATGAGATCATCAATTGAGTTTTGCCAGCCCTCGGGGAAATATCGTGAAATTGGAGGCTGGTTATCTGCTCACAGCTTGTTATGAGGAACCAGAAGCTGAAAGCGCACTTTGATGTACCATCATTTTACTATGAGTCAATACTGAAACGCCATTGGACGTTTAAATAATGGACTTCCTGTAGAATCTCTGGGACAGAGTGGCTATAAATGTGAATTCCTCATAGAGCCAATCAAGAAGAAGCTCTTGTGACGGCGCTAATTTAAAAATCACCGCCTTGGGATACTTCCTGCCAATCTATTAGTAATCCCTTGCTTGGCTCCAGAAATGGCTTCATGCGGCAGAAACAATTTATTGCCCAAACATGGCACACAAAAAAAACATTAAAGATTCTAATGAACTTTTTGCATCTTTTGACGGAGAACGCGGCGATGCGACGGGCCGCCCTCTGAGACAGACGTTGCTGTATGGCAGAAACAAAAGGAGTCATCCAATTTGCTGCTGAACTATCCCAGCCTTCTGCACAGTCAGGACCTTGTTTCCGAGCGCACACTCCTCACTAGAGATGACGCAGCGCTGGAAGCACGATGAGAGAGAGAGAGAGAGAGAGAGAGGACAATGTAAACAGAGAGAAAGAGAGAGAGGGAGAGAGTAATGGAGGAGTGAAGTCACCAGATGGTACAGTGAAAAGAATAAACAATGGTAACAATAAACTGGTTTCATTCAGTGCTGCACCACAGCAGGCAGCTCTCGAGTCGGCAGGGCAGGAAATCGTTTTTAAAACCTCAACAGTTGTTTCATTCAAACAAATATTGCCTGAAGTGCAAGAATTCGTACCCAACAAACCTTTTGATAGTCTGTTGTGTGTTTTATTTGCTCTTTTTGTGATAGAACAACACAACGTGTCACATAAGTAGGAAGCGGAAGGAAAAACATGACTTGTTTTCAAAATGTCTAGAAAGATCTACAGTTGAATACTTTGCAGAATCAAAACCAGCATCTATAGAAGCTTAATTTTTGAGTTTTGCTATAAATCTTCCATTGTCTGGGTCACTCTCGGTGACCAAGCTTATTAAACTCTAGCGGGCCAAAAGTTTCTTCTTTTTTTTTTGATAAAAACACAAAATTAAATTTGTTGTGGTATTTTTTTTAGTCGTAGCTGCTCAAAAATTAAACTTAAACATGTAAAATTTGATTGAATTAGGACCTGTTTGTCATTGGATCTGAGACACAAAAAGGGGAAGATGTACAGTTTTCAAAGTTTTCAGTCGACTGATTTCTTGACCAAAGTTTACGTAAAAGTTGTGTGACGAATTTGGTTTGATTTACTTTACGGTAAACGTATAAATCGTGCTAATGAATTAGAAACAAGTTGTCTTTTACCAACGGTACCAATGGTTGTCTTTTAAAATGGATAAACAGGTTGAATTATACACAGAGGGGGGCTTTATTTTGGGGTTTGTAAAGTAGGAAGTTAAAATTACAAATGTAGGCAACAATCTTTATATTCTTATTTGTAAAGAGTTTTTGAAACTCACCGCTTTGAGTTGATTTTTACATAAAATCCTTATGAAATTCGTGAAGACGTTCAAGAGGTGTGAAATTACAGTAGCTTGTAATGTGTCTTGGACAAATGTTGACAAATGACACCTGGTTCTGTTGCTTGCAACATACATGCTGTTGAATTCATTTGCAGATCACCCACTTTGAGCCTCTTTGACCAGATGAAGTGAAGCGCTGCTTTTAGATAACGAAGCGTAAAGAGTTATTGATTTATTGATTGATCCTCTGTGTTTTAGCGCCAATTCAGTTCGGCGGTTTCCTGTGGTTCCGGCACCGGTCAGGTCTTTGAATGGACCTGTGCCGGTTCGGTGCTCGTTTCAGTACAGAAATAATTGTATGGATGTCAGTTCGAGTCCTTCCAGAAAGCATCCGGTTTGAAAATGAAAATAGCAGCCACCAGAACTGGGACACCTTACTATAAATAACTGCTGTATATGAATATAGCGCGCACTCTGGGAGTCAAGGTTAAAGTGTGTCAGTGACAAGCTCCTGAGCAAGCAGTTGGCTCCTGACTGATGTCCTGTTCGCAAACATTACAGGACACCTTGACAAATCTCTCCTCCCCCCATTCTTCCCTCTCTTTCTCTCTTCCCAAGTCCATCAGCCTCCGTTAGTGGACCCTGAAGAGACTTTATTGTTACTTCCCAAAGCAGAAAGCACATCCGCACTCCATTAACGTGAATTAAGATGTTTACCTTCTGCCGAAGCGTCCGCAGCAATACTCACTCGGCAGCTCATTGTTCGCCTCGCCACAGGTCACCGGGGTTTTTTTTCTTTTTTTTTTTCCCTTTTTCTTTTCTTTTTCCTGTGCCATAAATCACCTGAGCTGACTTTGCCCAACATTGTGTCGCAGGGTGAGAACGTATGTGGTTGGGATTTGCGTTGATTGTAAGCGCTGATCCTTCCCTACCGTAAAGGTCACGGTGCTGGAGGGCATGAAAGGGCTGGAGCAACAAACAAATCCCACTCCCACTCCAAACACACACACACACACACACACACACACACACACACACACACACACACACACACACACACACACACACACACACACACACACACACCCACACACACACACACACACCGCCCACCTTCTTTTCTTTCTTCTCTCCACCATGGACTGGGTTTCCCTCTCTTCGCCTCCTGCCATCTACTCAGAAACCGAAAAAGAGTTAAATATATGATGGGTTGTTAATTAAGGTCTTCTGTCTTAAATCAATGCAGTGAAATAAACTTCTTGTATATTGGTTATGCAAAATAGCAACCGTATCAGCGGTCTTCTGGCCAAATGAAAACGTGCAAAAAGGCATATGGACCATCAAACTCACGGTCCAAACAATGAGATAAGGTGGTGGGAGTATTATGCTGTGGGGCTGCAAAAGACTTGAGATTGAGGCGGAGTTTCACCATGCAGCTGGACTACATCCATGTTTTATTTTATTATTTAAGCTTTGTTTTCTGGCAGAGAAGTGGGGAAAGAAAAAGCCCTCAGCCTGCATCTCAGGGTGCAAACGTTCCTAATCCGTGCTGAGTCTAAATCAGAGACCTTGGGGCATCCCGTAAACGAACGCCGATTCACACCAAGACGCAACAAAATCAACTTAAACAAACCACACAACAAGGGCACTACAGAGAGAAATAAGCTGTTGTGTAGGAAAATAAATGGAGACGGAGCAAATATTTGCCCACAGCGGAAGATTGTTTGGGTTTCTGGGTCAAAGTCCTGAAAACAAAATTTATCTCGGCCCCTGACAGACAAAAACACTGAATGCAAACATAAAGACGGAGGTTTTATATGACTCCCTTTGACCTTAAATTCTTGGTTTTAGCCTTTATAAAAATAAATAAATAAGATTTTCTGTTTTTAGGCACAGAGGATTAGAAACATTGACAGAAAAGGGACAAAAAAGCATTCATACCCACATGTTTGATTCATGCGTGTTGCGTCTGTGCGGATGGAGATATGACTGCTTGCCAGGGATTGAAGAGGGGGAATTAGGAAGGAAGTTGGATTAAATTCACCAGGAGGTGATGGCTGTGGGAAGTTTTTAGGGATTAGACGATAAATCACCACGGCTGCTGATAAGACACACATCTCAAGTCCTAATAACAAGACCACCGAGTTGTGGTTACATAACATCCTGATGTGAGATGATTATATGACACCTCTGGTGGAAATGTAAGCTTTATTCTCCCACTTGAAGAAGTAAAAATGCTGCCATTTTTACTTCTTCAACTGTTTCACACCAGGAAGAACGATTCAGAAGAAAAGCAATGGCTAGATGGACTTTTGGGGTGTGCAAACAATCAGGACTGGATTTATGATGTTGTATGATTATATAAGTATAATTAAAAACATATTTTCAGTAAGAAAAAAAAAATTGCTAATCCCCAAAAATTAGGGGTCACCAATTTTTGTGGGTCAAAGCATCGGTGACCCTTTAAGGCCTTTCTAAAGTCTGGCCTACAATAAATGAGCACAGCAAAACTAGAAACACCAAATTATGCCTTTAACAATAAGTACATATGTAAACATAATTACATCTAGCTACTTTAGCAGCATTACAATTATCACCTTGCTAATTTTATCTGCTGTGAAACTTTAGCATGTTCTCCACAGACAGAGTTATGGAGTTACTCTTTATGGGTATCGATAACTCAATTCAGTTCAGGAGAAAAGCAGAGATTGGACACCCTGGGCCCCGAGATAAAAGTGGACCTTATAAAACTCCTATTGTGTGCCAAATATTTAATCTATATGTGTTGAACATGCTGAATATAGTCAAACCAGATGAAAACACCCCCACCCCCCGGTCCCCCTCACAGTCTGATGCTTAATCGGTCTAAACTGTTTTTTTGTTTTGGGTCAGTTAGGATTCCCAAAATTATTTCCATCTACTAAGTGCCAAAAAAAAAGTCTCATTTGGGTGAAACATGTTTGGTTTCCTCTGCTGAGGTTCAAACAATAGCTTGCTGTAATTTTGTCTAGCTGGTCTGGATGTGGAGACCGTCTTTCTCTCATCCTGCACGCCTCTTCAGTGGAAAATAACCCCCTTTTTTTTTTGTTAACTGAAACCAGGATTCTGAAATGAATCTGTTTCAAAGACTCGTTCATACTCAAGCATTGACTTCCTGTCTGCTGCTGTTTCAATATTTCCATACAACATTCTTTTCTGATGGTGGCAATGAGATTAGAGCAGTTTCAGGGGTTTAACATTATAAGTGGTAGAAAACGTGACATAAAAAGCAATGAATAAAAGAAATTATTTTTTAGGTGCATATTTAAAATGGTTTGCTAGGAGTACTGGAGGTAGTACACTGTATTGTAAACATTTTAATGCGTATATAGTTGTAAGACAACATTTGGGCTCTCCTAGAGCCACGTTATATCACTGAATGCACAATGTTATAAGTAAGAATAAAAAATAGATGTTTGCTGTGATTGCCGTTTTGTTTAGTCAAACCAGTTCCCTCGCTCTTTGTGAAATGAACTATGTACGCTCTTTTCTTCAGAGACTGATTCAACGCTTTCGGGGACGTGAGACGAAAGGCCAGGCTCTCTTAGCTTTCGAGGGACGGAGTGAATGAAGGGACTGTCCCGTCCTATCTGCTCTCTGAAGTGGAGAGCATCGTGAGGCCTAACAAAAGCCTTGCGTTTGCATCTTACGGATCCTTTCATACACGCTCCGCGTTGCCGAAAGTGAAGCTAAAAATAGCGGCCGAGATGTCGTTTGAAAGCCCCTCTGTGACAAAGATGCATAGTGGGCCTGCAGTGAGCTCATTGTTAAAGCCCCGCTGGTAATTATTACTGCTAGACTGTAGAGCTACAATAAACAATGTTGGTCTGTTTCGTTTAGTTTTTTTCACCTTCAGTACAGTTCTGTGAATGGTTCACAGATTATTATTACCAGCATTAATAACAAAACAATTTTTGGTTTTAAATACTACGTCTAAAGTTATTTTTCCAAACTGAAAGGCATATCCAAACCAGAGAGTCAAATTTTACTAAGAAAATTTTGAAAGCAAGAGCAGACTGAGAAAGAAAATAAATCCATGTTTCATTAGCGTGATTTGCAGCGATTATGACAGAGTTTGTTCATAATCATCGGACTTTCTGTCAATTTGTTCATGACTACAATGGAGTTATCTGAGCTTTTCTTGCCCAGATTTTGTTTTGTTCACAGCAATCCCCTCTGGCTCAAATAATGCAGACTCTTTTTTTATCTCTTTTTTTTTTTACTCTTGCACAGAAGTTGTGACTCTCAGTCCTAAAGCTAAATCAGTCTTTTCCCTTGCAAACAGCTTTGTGAGCAGAAGTCTTTATACATTAAGACTGGCCTAGAGGTAAACTGAAGAAAATGGTGCATATCGGTGACTATTAAGTGAGCACATCCCAAAATTCATACAAGTTGTGCTTTCTATTGTGAACTGATATTTTTTCCACTGGCAAAAGATGTTTTTATTCTTATTTCTAAAGATATCTGATTGAAATTAAAAGTCGTTTCAGGGGGCGGCACCAGGGAGGGAAAAAAATCATCTGTCACTTGCATTAAAATTTTTTTTATTATTATTATTATCATCCTTTATCTTGCTATTATCTTGTGTCATTGGCGTCCACTGCTGAATAAACGTTAAAATAAATCCATAATGGACTCCATCAATTATTACTTCCGTAAACAGAGCGCTGCTGGGTGACGTCAATGTCCTTCATCTGCGCATGCGTGTCGCTGAGAGGTCTGGTTGCGGTCTCTTTCAATTAGTAGCAAGAAGAACCACGAAAAGAAGAAGAAATACAACAGAGCATCAAGATCTGCTGTGTGTTGTGTGTTTTCTGTTCTGCAGATTTCCAGGCCCACATTTTAGTAAAAAAAAAAAACAGTTTCGGAACCACGGAACCGGTTTTCAAACCCAAAATAATTTCACATTGGCTTGTTATAGTCAGTCATTAAAGCGAGCCGTGACAGAGGACAAGTTAACACGAAGCAGTGGCGCAGCTGGTCGCGCTGTTCCCCCACGCAAGCCGCCCGTCAATTACATCATCATGCGATGACATCATCTCCCACCGGGACTGGAGACACATGGTTGGTCCGGTGAAGTAGCCGAACCGCTCTGCCTGCGGCACAGTGAGGTGAACTGTGGAGCCATTGTGACAAAAGATGTCAATCTCATCTGCTTCCGCTCTGCTTCTCCGCGCTCTCGCGTTGCAGCGCGAGGCAGCGGGAGTTCAGAGAGAGGTGGCGGCGGCGGGTCCCGCGCGCGACCTCACTCCTGTAAGTTACAGCCAGCAATAAAAGGCAAATATGGCCGCCGAGAGAGTCGGGTCAGCTTTGATCATGAGTTTCACATTATTCTTCATGTTGGGTTTCACTCGCTCCAGCATGTGGGGTTCAAATCCTTACTGTAGTGCAGAGGAAGCTAACAGAGCCTCCAAACACAATCAGTGACGGTGAATAAAAATTAAAACATGTCATTGACATGATAACAATGTACTTTTATCAGGCTAATTTAAGGTAATGCGCTTTTGGGGGGATGGGAACATGTGACTTTTTAAGTCACATGTTCCCATCCAATCTGGTCTCTGCAGCTCTGACCTCATTAGCTAAATAGCTTTATATATATATATATATATATAATATATATATTATATATATATATATATATATATATATATATATATATATATATATATATATATTTTAATTGTCAACAGGGATACCAAGTAATCTCGGTATCCATCGGTATCCATAGTAGTGGTTACTTGAGAACCGTGGTGGAATAAGGTTTCACAGAGAGAGGGGACCTTTGCTTTCTTCTCTTCAGCTCCAAAGTTCTCCACAGGATTTATCTCAAGGATTTTATATCTAGGAACTCATTTTTGTTTTGGTTTGCTCACGTTTTGGATTATTATCCGGCTAAAAGAGTCAGCGATGAACCATTTTCCGCTTGCTGGATTGAAGCTGGCCCCCTTTTGTTGTTGTTTTTCTTTAAAGTGTCCCAGAACTTTTGAGGCCCACAGCATCACAGGTTCTCCATGCCTAATAGTTGACATGATGTGTTTCACCATATATCAGTTAGCTCCATGAGTTCACATTCGCTAGTTCAGGAGGGAAGATATTCTTTATCAGACGTCTCCCCCAGTCCCCCAGTAGTATCTAAAGACTGATGAGAACATTTGGTTTTCCTAACATTCTGCTCTTTGCTGCAGATTTCAAAAGTGAGTTTTGAGTTTTGGGAATGTACATTTTTGCCTCCATTATCATCCCTGCCACAATGTTTGGTGGCAAAACCGATGTGGATCTTCTTTTGTCCCAGTGGCCTCCACCCATGTCAGGTTCACTTATACAACGGGGGCTGTCAAACTCATTTTGACTTGGTGTTTTCAATCAGCCTCATGAGGAAAATCCATTGTTTGAGTGTTTGAGTCTTTCTCACCAATCAAAAGCATCACAAGAAGTTCAACTCCATTTCTTTTGAGGTGACTGATTTCGTTTTAATCCTACATTCCCCTGAGCCCCCGCCTTAAAAATGTACAGAATCAGTTCAAAAGTTTCAACTTAGCAGTGAGTCTATGCTACTGTATGAGTATTTTAAACATGTTTTAAGTTGCTCAGGCCGACTAAAAAGTGCAATCTTTTTGGTTGGAGTTTGCACAGATGATGATTTGATGAGAGGCGCCAACAAAAACAGCAAATGCTAATAAGTATGTCTTTTAAATCCACGCACATTAAGGGATCTGTGTTCTATTACGTGTGCAATGATAAGAGCGCATATTTTTTGAGCTTTGCTTGAACAAAATGTAGATTAAACTTGAACTGAGACCTGAGGCCGGTTTTATATTCCGATGCATCTTCTGTCTGAATTCAGCCGGCTGCCATCGCTTTTTATGGTTTTTCTCTGTGACAAAGTGGGACGGCAATTGCACAGATCAAATAATTGAATGAAGTGAAACAAGGGATTTTTAACATCTCTACTTTCTTATGCATTGGAAACGATTTGCTGCTAGTAAAGTGGGAGAATCCAAGAGGAGGAAAACTTTCTTCTCACTGAGGGTTGATCTGGATGATGAGCGCTGCCGCCTGTAATTTCACCTGTCATTACCCCCGCTAATAGAAGTCCCTGTTTAATCTACGTTTTATTACTGGGTGCCTCTGGTACAGCGCCAAAAAGAAAACTGGAGCTAATGTTTAGAAAAGATTGCCTCTTCCTCCATTTAGAGACTGTCTCTTCATGCTCGAGAGTCCGTGAAGTGCCTGTCCCGTCTTGTGTTTTTATCACTGGGTTTGATCTTCATTTGCAGCTTTTGTTCTTTGTCAAGACACTTTCTCACGTTTTAAACGAGGCGAGTTTGTCCCCGGTGAACGCCTCCCTCCCAGAAGTGTCCGCAGGAAAGCCGGCTTCGTTTCAAGTGATGCATTCGCCGGCGTGATTACACAAGGCGTTTCGTGCTGCATGGAAATCAGAAACAGATTTCGGAAGACACTGGTGGAGAATCCGGGCTGCTAGTCAGGCATAATAAGCAAAGGGAAGAATTATGACTTAGCGATTGATTGTAATGATTGCTGTGTGAGCAGGAGGTGTGTCCGCCGCAGCAGCTGTTTGACTCTCAGCACTATGCAGCACCCGAAAGCTTCCCATCACAATGCTTTCCTGTTTCCAGTGTTTGCAGTCACATTATGGATGTGCTGTTGAGATAAAACCTTGTATTCGTTTGCAAAAAAAATAAAAATAACAATAAGCTGGATTACTGAGGTTATAAAGGGACTTACAAAACCTTTTGACGTAGACAACAAAAAATGTAGGTGGAAAACTGATTTTGCACGTTACTAACACGACATCCCAATCTAAAACATGGTGGTGGCAGTATTGTGGTGTGGGACTGGACCTGAGCTGAACACAGGGTCATTTTAAAGCTTATTGCTTAAAAAGGCTCTGCATTAAATTCAAATAAAATTCAGACGAGCAAACGGGCAGAAACAAAATCCTGAAAAGTGTTTTTTACAAAAGATTCACGGATTAAAGGCATCTCAGTAGTCGTAGATTTTTATGTGCAAAATATTTACAAAAACCCTGGATCACCAATTCCCATTTGTAATTGTGAACTATTTTTATGTGCTCAGCCGTCTCATACGAACCCAATGAAATGCTCTGAAGCTGATTGCGTCATCATAAGAGCATTTTAAAGGAGCAGTTTTATGTAAAATTGAATTTTTAGAGCTTTGCATCATATATAACGTCATTCCCTCATCAAAAACATACACAGAGAGTTGCTTTGATCCTTTCATGCAAAAAAAATGAGAACGTACTTCCTGGAAAGAGCAGGAGTTTCTTAAAGAGACAAAGGCCCAATTTCAAATGCAAAGTCAAATTTCTTTCTAGTGATACTGTATATAAAGAACTGAAGGTAGCATAGTTACTATAGTGCGCTATTAAACACATACCAATGCTCCTTTAAACTAAATCCTCCACACAAGCGTGTCGCAGTACAAGTGGGACTGGGAGGACTTTCCTGTTTCAAAACAGAAAAACACACCTGAGGGAACATTCTCTGAGCGTGATTAAACAGCACACTGATGTCGAGTCAGCCCTGAAGGCTTATCAGGTGTTATTAAATAGTTGGCCACATTTCTTTTTGTTCTTTTTCCATCTCAGTGACGCAGCTCGAAGTGTACTTCCGACTGACATGTACGTGATCGGACATGAGAAGCCTACATGCTCCCAATTTTTGTGGAAGTTGCGACTGAGCTCTGCGGTTCACCTCGATGGGAACCGGGGCTTGTTTGCGCTTGCTGGCTGACTAAACTGCTACACAGGCCTCTGCATTGAGCTTGGTCAGGCTCTAATTACAACCTGATTGTTTTCTTTTAAAGGCTTTTCCTTTTTAATAGCCTTTGCCCTCCGTCGTAAACTTGCTTTACGGCGCCTAATAGGACGGCAGCCGGTGGAATTTGGGAACCAACAAAAGGGAATTTTGGGAATCATTAATCTCCTGCAGGTCGGCCTGTTTCTCTTTCATGCCGTAAAAGGCTCATTAGGGCGAACAGTAACCCGGGAGCGGGAGGGCGGAGCGCCACCCACTGTGCGGCTGGGAGTCACTCGCTACGTTTCTATGTAAGGGTTTCCGGTTCTAATAAACGGCTGTTCGCGTGAATGACAGTTGGTCTCTTCAATTTTTATTTTCTAAGTTTTGTTGTTGTTTTTTTTTCTTTGCTTTGTTCAAGCCAAACCCAGGTTTGATTTGTTTCTTAATAGGGAAAATATTCGTATTTTCCCGATTAAGAAACAAATATTCATATTTGTGGCATCCAGACGTGAACAAGATTTACTGCAAAAAAGAAAAAAATCTTACCAAGTGTTTTTGCTCTAGTTTCTGGTGCAAAGATCTTAATACACTTGAAATAAGACAAAACTTACTTATAAGCAACCTTTTAGTGAGATGTAGAAGCTTAAGTAAATCCTGAATATTGGTTAAAAAAATGCAGATTATTTTACTAAGTACAAGGCAAAACAATCTTGTTATAAATGAATGACACAAGCACTTTTCCGAAATTATTTACTTAAAACAAGCTCCTATATTTTGCTCAAAGGTTACTTATAAGTTACCTTCGTTTTTTTGCAGTGTTCATAGGTGGCCGTGGCAAAAGAAATAAAACTGTACCATGCGCCGAGTAAGACAAAACAGGTGTCAGTATCAAAGATTTTATCAGCCAACACCATCTCTTAATCTAATTGTGGGTTTTGCATTTCAGTCATACCAACATCAATGGCGTTTCTAATTATGTGCTTCTAACACTGCACAATCCTTCATAAAGCCTCTCAGACCTACAAGAAACAGTTTGAAAACATAACTCCACTGGATGTAATTCTTTATATTAATTTCTCCAAATGGGAACATGCCTAAAATAGCAGGACGAGGTTCCCTTGTCTCGATTTTGTTTCGTTACAGAGTTAAAGCTGCAATATGTAACGTGTGAAAAGATGGGAGTTTTATTGTTTGTTTTTTTTTTTTGTTTTCATTTTTATGGAATCTGCCACTATGTCGTGACAGTTTGGTATGAGAGACAAATCTGAAAAAGAAGCGAAAAAAATCAAGCTCCTCTGCCCTCTCCCAGTGCAAACCAGAAACAACCAATCCGAGCCAGGAGGCGGGCCTTAACGCTGTCAATTATCCTTCCATGTGGCGCTTCCCCTTGCTCTCGGCTACATAACAAAGAATTTCATGTATTCTCAGGTTAGTTAGCTTGGAAAAAGTGTTTTCCTGTAACAGTAAGTTGTTTCTCCTGCATTAGCACATCCAGCAGTGAGTACACGAGATTGATTGACAGCGCCGAGACCCTCCTCCTGGCTCTGATTGATTGTTTTTGGTCAGAGCACTTAATTAAGGAAGTGGAGGACATCGTTTTCTTAAAGATCATCTTTCTCGTATTATGCCGTCACAATATGGTGACAGTTTTAACAAGTATGGAAAAAACAACATATTTTTACTAAAAGTTAAGTCCTGCACCTTTAACTTAACCCCATCCACATAGGTCAAAGCCATACCAGGAACAATCGTTTTGCATGTCGTGACATGTTTCCATTTGAGTGTGAGTGAATGTTTGGTGAAAAGCATTGTTTGTCGCCTGCAGGCTATTCGCTCGTCTCAGTCTTCCCGTCGTTTGTCTTCTGCCGTTCTGGCGCCGAGTCGCGACGCCACCGGCTTCTGTAAACTGTCCTTGGCTGCAGATATGTTTGTGCAAAACCTGCTTCATTGTGTCCCGTGCTGCATCTGCGGTTCACCAGCGTCTGATCCCCCAGCGCTGCGGTCACCCACTTCCTGCTGATTGTGAGGGTCATCGGCGTGGAGGCAACGACAAACCGCTCCAGGAAACTGTGAGGAACGGACGTGTTGAGTGGAGCTGGCGGCAGAGCAGACCAGAAACACGTGTAGCCGAGCGGGATCGAGACGGCAAATTGCGGCGGTTTTATGGATCCACGTTTCAGTTGAGATTTACAGCCCTGTGGATGAAGCCGTAATGATTTTTTTTCTTTTTCTGGGAGCGATGCAAAGTGGCCAGCGGAAATGACCGTGTGTCACAACCTCGACTTTTCTATTTCAGGCCCTTAGCGGTACAATTTTCCTTTCCTAAAACAAACGCCTGCTTTAAAATGGCTGCTTTACTCGCCTGCGGTCCTGATTGCTTAGCTAAACGAGGCCATTTGTTCACTAAATAGCTTCTGTGAATCACCTGCCTCTCTTTTACATGTGGCCCCCTGATATATAAATATATATATGTAAAAAAAAAAACGATTTCAGAGTAAGCGCATATCCCTATCCGATCGCCAAGGATAAAGAAGATTAAATCCAGGTGAAGCGTGGCTCAGGGAAAGTCCTATCCAAAAAGAGGTGGGAGGTCAGCATCTTTTGGCCGAACTCCCATCTTTGGAATCTTGTTGACTCAGGAACACATTACAAACAGCCCTTGGAACGACACGTGGAATAAAAGCCGCGCATAAACTAAACCAGATGTGGCTGAGATCCTGCTCTGGGTTGGGCTTGATCCCCAGTGTCACTGCGGAAAAGCAGCTTCGACTTCAGGCTCTGAGAAAAGCAGCGTTCTTCCTGCGCCCCCACAGGAGCGCCCTCCGAGGTTCTGCGTTCAGTGTTTGTGTCTGGTTTAGCAAGAACATCGCGCATTCGTTCGTCTTGTTTACTAAACCGGGTTTGTCCCACTGAACACACAGATATCTGAGCAAAAATCAGCGGCAAAGGTCCCACAACTGAGTGGTAACTTTCGTTTAAACATACCTGGAAGCTCTTGCACACATTTCGCCTACAATCTGGTGTTTTCAGCTGGTCTTTATATTTCTTTTGGGATCCTTAGTCATGTGGCTGAAGTTCAAACCGAAGATTGTTCCAGGCATTGTGTACCAAAACCCCAAATGCTTTCATTCCCAGCTCAGTTCTCGGATATATATATATTGCCTGGTAAGAGTTCAGGGTCATTTTAACTTGAATGGCTTTATGAAATACATGTTGGGTGACCAGTTCACATTACTAAAGAGCAAATAATGACAAGTAAAGTAATGGGAAATACACAAACAGTAACGAGTCTCTGGATCTTTTCATATACACCACCCAGCATGGGAAGGTTTGTTGGAGATATTTAAAAACTGTCGCAGGGGGAAATTGCACAGTCATCTACAAAAACACTGAACTTAGAAGGTTCTGTCTCAGGATATCTGTGAGGATTAGTGAGCCAAGAACTGAACCTTGTGGAACCCCGCTATGGATTCGCCATCAGTCTTCAGGTGGAACCATCTATCAGGAATGCCTGAGCTCTTCATAAATAATTTGTGCAACTTGTGGCTCATTGAGATGAGTAGCAACCTTGCAACAAGAAAGCTGCGAGTTTTATTAGGTTAGATGACGTTCACTTGAGATGTGGCATTTGTTCCGAAAGACTCAACCACCAAAAACCATCCGGAGTGGTTGAATTAAAACACAGAAACCAGAGTGGATCAAAATTCCTTCAAAGCAACATACATGACTCATTGCTTGTCCTTAAGGTGTAAGGCAACCTCAGAAAAATGAGTTTCCACTTTTCTGCTGTTCCTCTGTTTCAAAATGTTCCACTAAATGTGATTGAATTAGTTGTGCTCCAAAACGGAGCTGCAGAGCCACAAACCGTCGTTTTCGGAAGGCAAGAAAAAGTCTGTTTGGAGGGGAAATTCATTTAATCTTATATAACGGTATTAGTATACAAACAACAAGGCCCTTGCTATTTATTATGACAGTGAGTCTGGGCATTTATGGCAGCCCATAAATCCTAAACTGACAACCTTGATGGCTGTCTTGGCAAAAGAAATGCGCTTTTGTTGTAATTTAAAACTTGGACAGAGGAAAGTTTACAGAGCCAACAACTTAGTGAGATTAGACTCCACGGCCTGTGTCTATTTTCACTGTAAACAACAGATTTTCACATTCCACCACATCATTTATTCATCTGACAGGCATCATGGGTTCAGGGCTCACATTATTCGATGATGCAAAAATGACAATAAACTTTCCCTCATGCGTGGGATGTGGCTTGTTTTATTCGTTCCCCAGGTCAAAGTTTGGGACTCAAGCGAGCATCCATCCGTTCCGAGGGCTTGGCCAGATCCACCCCTTTTCTTTCCATCTCAACGGAGGCCAGCCGCAGCCTGATGTTACACAACCGGAGGGCTGGAGTTTGGCCTGCTCACATGCTGATGTCGAGCACATGTGTAGCTCTCTCTGCAGGTCAAATCCCATCCTCTGAACCCACTAAAGCCTTAAGGTGAAGCTAATTATTAGTGTTTGAGGTGCAGCTTCCACACTGTGTAGCGCTAAAGACACTTGTGTTCTGTCATCACACATATAAAAACTGAACTGTTGACTTCAGTTTTTATAGAAACGCCATACATATCAAATATGACTTAAAAGAAATTTCGCTTTGAAATTCAACGCTTTGAAATTCAACGCTTTGAAATTGGGCCTCTGTCTCTTTAAGAAGCTTCTGCTGTTTCTGAAACCCCGCCTCCAGGAAGTCATCACAACATGGTTCCTCTATTAACCCTATAATAATGTTTTTTTTTACCAACATTTCACTGAGCGGTAGCTCCTCTACTGAGCTCAGGAGTTGTGCAGTTGAACCAGGTGTTTGCTAATTGTTGCTGGCTAGTCTGAAGGAGCTAAGTGGGAGAGCTGCTCTATGTGCCAGACAAACTGTAGCTCCGAGGATGAACTCTGTCTCGAAGGTGGGGCTTGGCCCACCCAGGCGTTTTGCACAGCTGAATTGGACCGTTCATGAGAGAATCAAGACAACACTCTGGGTATGTTTTTGATGGCGGAATAACATTAGAACATGATGAAAAGACGATTTTACATGACGCTGCCCCGTTAAGAATTAGCTCTCCAAAACTTGACGGTTCACATGGACCTGCTTTCAATTCGTTCAGTCCTAACAGAAGAAAAAAAAAAGTTTTTGATAGGCCGACACAAAGCCGTACAGGATTGTGATTTGTTGTTTTTATGTATAACATGTAAACATTTTAAATCCGAAAAAGGATTTAATTAGGGCAAGTGTTAGAAAGTTCAGGCCTAAACCTAATGGAAACATGCAGCGAGACACAGGGAGAGATTCCACGAAGTGCTTGCAAAAATGGATGCCACACTGTTTAGATTTTGAATGTGTGAAGAAAGAAAGAAAGAAATGGCGTCTTTTATCCATTCCACTTCAAAGAGAGAGAAATAAAAGCAAAACTTTGTGTTGGTCTGTCACATAAAATCCCAAGAAAGTAGATCAAAGTCTGTGATTGTTACGGTCAAAATGTGAGCATGTTTACATTTGTTGTCGTTTTTTTATGTGGAGGGAAATGTTTTTGGAGCTAAAGTGGATGGAAAGCAGGTTTTGTTTTTGCAGTCGGTTGGGGGAACGTAGACTTACAGGCAAGACAAACGGGAGCTTTTCAGCTTTTCCGTTTCTTGTCCCCGTACGAGTCAGAAAACTGCGCAGCTCAAACCGTGGCGTCAGGAGTAGAGCTGGAACTGAAACCCACATCAAGATGGACCGATTTGTCTGCTACACCACAGAGCCATTTGCTCTGTCGACGTCTTGAAGCTAATGCGCCCAAAGGCAATTTTGATTCCAAATAATTAGCTGTGAACAAATCCCCCTCAACCTCCACAGCCGCCCCCCCAGCTCAAAACCCAAACCGTCTGGGTTCTTCAAAGCCCCCCTCTATTATCATTCCAGGGCTCTGGCTCGAACCGCGGAACAACGAAAATAACAAAAAAAAAAAAGTCATTTGGCATCCAAACATCTCACGCATGTCCTGTGTGCACGCTGTGGCTTTTGATAGGTTCTGGATCACCCGCTGAGAACCAGATTCCTTCACCCCAACCCCCGCCCAAAATAACTGACTGTTAAAGTTAGACGATGCGTTTCGGTCGGCCGGAGCAGATGGAATTCTCCCCGCTCGTCGTTTCATGTGGAAAATGCAGGGAAGCTGCTGTAAACACGTGGAAGGAGTCGGCGAACGCCTTCTTTCCCAGAAGGGTTTGAGCTGCGACGCGAGAAGCAACGGCTGTCTGGCCGAAACACCCCAACAAGGCACCGTCGTGTGACAAGATCAATAATTATGAATTCAATCTATATCTGAAGAATATTCATCTGAGTATGCTTCAGATGATTTGGAAAAAACTTCCTGGTTATTTCTGCTACTGATACTGATACTGATCGATCTGAAGTATTTTCAGTTTTGTCACATTTGATCAACAAATTTGATGCAATGCATTGTTTAAAAAAAAAAAATTTTTAACCAAATAAAAATCTGAAAAGTGTGGCAGGCATTTGCACTCTACTTAGAAGTAGGAACTACTTTCACTCCGCATTTTTGGCCATGTCTCCCAGCTTTGCGCGTCTGGAGACTTGAAGTCTCCTTTCTTTTTGTAAAATGGCTGGAGCTCAAATTGTGCAAAGAACATTTTGCCACACATTGTGAACCGGATTAAGGTCTGAGATTTGACTGGGCCACTCCGATGCATGGAACAGGGCCCAAAGAGGAACGATCCAGAATTGGCATATTTCTTTGGTTATTACAACTAGAAATGTGTGTGTAGAGATGGACTCTGACCTGAACATTCAGAGTCACATTAAGATGGCTACAAAGTCGGCCTTCTAACACCTGAAGAATATGTCTAGGATTAAATGACTAATGTTCCAGTGAGAGCTAGGAAAACCCACCTATATGCTTATCTCTAGTCTCTGCAACAGCATCGTGGGGAAAATGAAACATGAGAAAAATGTCTTGGTATAAATCAAATAATCCACCAATGAAACAATTCTGTTTCTATGTGTAAATATTAAAGAATTACTGACTTGAAGCAAAAAATGCCATCTCTCTGAAAAGCTACTTTCAAGTTTGTCTTACTTTAACTGTACAGATTTGCACTAGATCGTGGACAAAACACATTTGGTCACATTTTCGGTTTTTGCTGCACGAAAACAGTGAATTTTGGCGTAATAAAGCAATCTGTTGGCTTATCACCCAACATGGTCCGCTGCATCTTTTTAGCGTCTTAACCTGAACGTTGGTTCTGCACCTTCAGGAGACTAGACCTCCACACATATTGAAATGCGACTCCTTTCAATAACCTGACTCAGCAGTTTGAGATACGGCTTATTCGGTGGTTACCAGCTTTTAGCTCAACAGGAGGAATTCCTGCAAAATGGCTTCTGCGTCTGCAGTAATCTCCGCGCGAGTCAAAAGGATTTACGAGCTATTTCGTTTCTGTGCGAACAAAAGCCACTTCAGTGTGACCCATTTCGGAGGAAAAACAAACATGCAGGTGAGTGTGACTGTGCAGGGAGCGGGGGCCGGCGATGCGAACAGGTTACGGCCTGTCCTGCATTTTAAGGGCTCAGTCTGAGCTGTAGGAATGCGACTGCATGTGGAGCGTGAAATCCTGGCAACGCGATCTGCCGCGGCGTCCCCCAAACATTGACCTGGCGGCGGCGAAAAGCTTCCGTCCTTGTGTGGCGAGGAACACTGACGGGTGCCGATGCAGACAGAGTGTCTGTTTGCGCGCAGGTCAAAGGGCGCAAGGCATTTAAAACGTGTTTTTAAAAGAGCGTCATGTGGGTTATTTTCTTTTTTTCTCCATGCGAGTTTCAATATTTTATGCTAAATTAACACTATAAATATTTAGGTTGGTTGTTTCCCAGTGTTTAATACAAGAGTATTTGTAGCTCCAAAGTGAAACTGCTTGTTCCTGTTAGACCTGGACGTAGAGAAATATAATTAAAAAAAGTTCAACCTTGTGGATGTTTTTTTTTCTCAGCTTTCTACCTTGCAACAATAGACCTGGGTCTATTGTTGCTGCATATGATTTTATCAGAAACATGGAAGACAAAATAAACAACAAAATAATTGTATGTAAGTTGATCTTTAGCGCTCTGCTAAAAGTCAGAGAGCTAAAAATCTGTTTAAAATTCATTGATAAATGAGTTTTTAGATCCATCAATCTTGATTTCTGCATTTTTTCTTTTAACTTAATCCCAACTTCTGGTGATTAGCTAAATAGCCTTCAGATCCACTGATGTTTCCGTCCTCTCATTCAGTCCATCAGAACAACAAAATGGCCGCCGACAGCCACCAACATGCTGTGAGTGTGTAAGTCTTTCAGCAGACCTTTCAGTCAGACAGGGGGGATCCTTCAAGGAGACGGTCTTTTGTCGTGGAGGTGCAAACTTCCTCGACCTCAGCTGCTTCAGAGACGACCTCTGACCCCGCTGGGTGACCTCAGCTGCTGCCGTGGAGTCAGTGCTGGGATTTAAGAGCTGAAGCCGGGACCCGATGGATAGGAGAAATGAATCATCCACATGCGGCAGGAGGAATGCTGCAGTCCAGACGGACTGGAGTTTCCCCCCAGTGGGAGTTCAGGAATTTTGGCACCTGTGAAAATCTCTTTTTAGGTCGGGCATCAGGCCGGCCGCCTGTGTTTCCGGGCATTCAAAGGATCCCACAAAATTTAAACCGATCTGGTTTTCAAAGCAAATCAGTAAACCAGCGGTGTTCAAACTTTTTGTCACGTGGGCCAGAAGAATTTCTAAAACCTCAAAAATACATATATACACTTTCCACTGCTGAACAGTAAGATAAGCAAACAATAATTGATTAATCAAGGAAGGAAATTAGATTGTTTAAATAATTTTTTGCAGAAAAAGGAAGCTTATGACAGAGCACTATACCACGCTAACAAAAAAATGAGAATAAAGTTACAAAATTAAGAGAATAGTAGGAGAATAAAGACAAAATAATACAAGAGTAAAGTCATCTTATTGTCATATTATTATGACTTTTGTCTTTTTACGATATCATTGTCATTTTGTAATTTTTTACTCTATTCTGGTTATTTTACTTCCCATATTATTATGGCCCTAATACTAAGTGGATTGTAGGCCCAAAACTTGAACAAGACAAACGTGAATGCTTTGAAAATTCTTTTGGGTTCGGATGGAAAAGAAAAATCCAGCGTTTTCTCAGCAGTGAGAACTAGATTTATGCCTCTCTTTAAAGACAAAAAGCCAGCAGTATGAAGCGAGGCTGAATAAATTAAATGAAAGCAGATTTGGTTTCTCTGACAAGTCAGTTGATAAATTAAATATTTTCCTCTGTAAAAATTTGTATTTGTCGGTGATACTTTTGCTCTAATGAAAGACAAAAAAAAAAGCCTCCATCTGCATTAAGCACCTGTTCCAGCGGGCTGTTCGGAAACAGCCAAGGGACGGCAATCGGCCCTCGCACCGCATTTTGGAGACCCCCCCGGGGGACACTGTAAAAAACAGAAATTCTCCAGCTCTGCTGTGTTTTCACCAAACCTTTAAAGACAAAAGGAAGCACTTGGCCCACCCTGTCCCACTGCGGCCGGCCTTTAACCAGAGTCTGTGGATTTCACAAGCTGATCAAGCCGGACCCGTTTGATCTGCTTGCACAGTCAAAGCCCTGTCATCGCCGCCTTTCAGCGACGACCTGAGTCCTGGCGTCACGTTTCACAACCTCTGTGGGCGAAAAGCTTTGAAGCGGGGAGGCTGTGAACGTCAAACACAGAGGGACGCTCCGCTCTGGTCCTCCGGGGCCGGTATATTCTGAATCCTTTTCCACTGCAAAAAAACTCCCCCCACTATTTCAACTGTTTTCAGAGAATGTTTTTAGATTCACGTGCGTAGAACCGGGGAAACGTCTGAAACATGGTGGAGTCAGACGCCACTCTGCAGAACCTCTAGATCACATGCAGCTGCGGCCGAGCTTCAGCCGTGTCCAGAGCCGTCTGCTCCGAAGGTCAGCGTTGGATCCGACTGCGTCACGCTCGCCCAACGCTGAAGTTTCCGCCACTCAAAAATGCACAAAACTTACTATTTGAAAATGATATTATCATACTATGTAGCTTCTCCTCCCTTCAGATTTCTCTGGCTCTGGCCTTTTACCTCCTTTTCCCACAGTCTGTCCACATAACGGCAAGAAGCGTGTTCGCTGGACAGAACGGTGGGGGATTTGGTCTTAAATGAAATCCACTGAGGCCAGTTGTCTAAGTTACCTAAATAAAAAGCAGAAAAGTTCAGGGTGATTTTGTGTGAATTTGCACGATAATTCCCAAGAAACTGGAGGGATTGATTGACACAATTTGGCAGTAAACAAATAAAAACTGCATTGCTTTTATCAATAAAGTGAAGAGGAACGAAACCACTTGACTTCACTGACTGAAGACAAATGCTGGTCGCTGTCCAACATCAGTGTGTGACCAAGCAAGTCTCCTCAGTCAGTTTTTTGTGCTAAATTTATGTAGGAAAAGGCTGGAGTCAGAGAGAGAGAAGGATACCCAAACCAAGTTTTCCACTGCCCGCCTACGTTTGCAGTCGTTCAAACATAGGCGCCAGTCAATTTCTTTCCGTTGATTCGTTCAGTACTTTTTCGTCCCGTAGTTTCCACGGCGCTGTAGACTGGCGACATTTCCAACCAGTTCAGGCTGTATTGAAATCTGCGTGAAGCCGATCGATTCTCTCGTCTCACTCCAGACGTTCTGACTCTGCCGCATCGCTGCGTCGAAGACCCGAGCGGCCGAGGAGGAGGTCGGCGACCTGCGTGCTGCTCTGGCTCGCGTATACCCCTCCATTATTCCTGAGCCTGCTGCTTAAAATACATGTTGACAAACACGGGAGCCCTGCAATTAAAAGGCCTCCGACTCTGAGACTCAGCGACGGCTGCTGATGGAGGCCGGGATTTTGTTTTTGTCCTTGCAGCACGAGAACCCATAATTACCTTGTGGCGATGGAGGCATCTTTCGCCTGCGAGGGTGTCGGAAATAGCTTTTCTCTTCTCCAGAAAAGCTGCAGATCCCTCACACTTTACTGGGAATACAAACAGGAAGTGGAGGCTGAAGGGAGCAACGTGTGTTAAATCGTCTTAATGCCGGCCTTGTTGCGTTCACGCTCTTCTGGTCATGAGAGTCAAGAGCCAGATGGAGACCCGGTGGAAGCGATTTGGGTTTTTCTTGAGTCACATCAAAAATTCCTTGGCTCAGTGACGTCGATCGGCATGATAACACATTTTTGTGCTTAAAGTAGCTCCATACCAAGTCTGGGTTTTTCAGGTGTCTGCAGGAATGACGGAGTGGATTCCTGTTGAAATGGGCCACGGCTCCACCAATTTGGATTTGGGTGAAATGTTATTTTTGCTTTGACGATTTAATGTCTCAAAGCTTCATTGTGTAACTTTTACACAAATATGTTTTTTTCTTCTCCATATTTATTCAAACTGTCACCATTTCTTGACAGTGTAACGTAAGACTGATAATCTGCTGAAAAATGAGCAATTCCAACTATTACCATCTGAAGAAATGCACAGGTCCTGACCAAAAACAACCAATCAGGGCCACGTGAAAGGGACTTAGTGCTGTCAATCATTCTCATGTAGGTGTTGCTGAATGTGCTGATGGCAGAAACAACTCACCGCTCCAAGAAAACCGTCTGTCTCCCGCCATCATTGGCAATGCTAACCGTCCTTGTGATAGTGACTGCGAAGTGATTGCACGTTGCGATCCAGACAGCAACTTACCAGACTTTCCAGATTCTCAAATGGATTTCAGGTCCGGGCTTTGATTGGGCCGATTTTACACGTGAATAGAACTCCATCTGAAACAGCCGACTGTCGCAGCCTTCGACATCCTGGGATTTGCCCTCTGTTCCGGTCAACTCTCACCAGGGTTCGCGACCTCGTTTGAGAAAAGCATCCCCACAGCATGACGCTGCCACCACCATGTTTCTTCCTGGGTGGAAATGCATATTCACAAGTATTTCCCCATTATATTTTCCAAATTTCAACCTTCATTTTGCTTCGTTGTGTTGCTGCCCATGAGACGTGGCTCTCCGCATCTCCTCAGAAGACACGAGGGATCCCTTAACTGTCGTCTCCTTCTCGGCCTTTTCATTCTGAACTGTGTTTTGCCAGGTGTGGGTAAACATTAGGACATTCCTTTATAAACTAAACCTTCAGTAAACTTCTCCTTATAGTTTCCGTCTCTTCACGAAGCTTTTTGTTCACCAACACCTGAGGCCTTTGTGTAGCATAAGGCTCCAACCAAACAATCCACTAGTCAGTCGGTCACAGACGTAAGAAAACAGCCCAGCCCTCCTGTCCTCCTTTTGTCCCGAGGCTGCTTTAAAGATTTAGAGGGAGAAAAAAGGAGGAATGCAGATGTCTAAAGACACACACACACGCACTTCCAGACTCAGTCGCATTTCACCTTTTCTGCCGACTCTTAATAATATCTGAACAGGCCTGGCAGTGGTTTCTGACGAGAGACGTTTTCTGTCCAGACAACGAGACGTTTTCTGTCCAGAAAATGAGACGTTTTCAACGACGTGTTTAATCCAAATGCACCTCCTGCCGCTGCAGCTTGGACGCTGAAAACCGTCCGAGCGTTTCCTGTGTTGACGCTGCAGAGGCTCTGCTGCTATTTCAGTATCCTGCAGTGAAACAATGATCCTTGCACACAAAGACAAGGGGCAGGGTTTTTTTGGGTGTTTTTTTTTTTTTTTTTTTGTCTTTTCCTTTTCCCGCTTTTACCACATTTTCCTGAAAACGAAGCCGAAAGGACGCAGCTTTCTGTCGCTCTTATTTTTTTACTCAGGCCACCATGTGATTTTCTGGTCTGCAGGGCAGTGACACAGTTCAGCTCATAGATGTGAACATGGGTGGGCTGAGTGAGGAAAAACATTTAGTCGCTGAGTCATCAGGTTTTATGTTCCACGTGTGAAACAAGCGAATTGGAGACCTGAGATGAAGCTGAACACTGTTCACAAAAATCATATTTACCTGAATGTGTTTATCAAAAATCAGCATTTTCACCTGATACGACACATATTTGACATATTACATGTAGGATATAGAGGAACATATAGACAAAAAAGCATACAAGACAAAAAGTTGTAAAAGTTTCGTTTAAACAAACAAAAAAAGGATAGATGTGGTTAGATTTGAAACACCAAACTCAAAGCCACATAATATCCATTCAAGATTAAAATAATGTCAGGAAGGCCTCCAGGGTCGTATTTTACTTCACAAACAGATAATTTGTGTCTCTGTTCATCCATGGAGGAGAAGGAAGTCAGGAGAAACGTCTGACAATCCTAACCTGGATACCTAATAAACCGGTACCATACCCAGGGATTTAAACACACCACGTTTGTAATTATCTACGCAGCATCAGCAAATGACCACTTGTGCCAAAACACAACAATGGCCGCAATAGCCAGATAAATACCACTTTGGTTCTGGTTCTGACCGGCGATGTCACTCTGGTTCTCATTAGCAAGTCCCTTCCAATAGCTACGTCGCCAAAGCAGCCAATCTTAAATGATCAAGCGTAGCTGTGATTGTTCGTCTCATTTTTTAGCCCATATATTCACTTCAGTGTTTTACTTGTGAGGGTTTAACTGCGTGGTGCTAATGTAGCTTTCAAAAATGTTACACTAAAAAACAACAACAACAAAAAAACACTCTACAGTCCTAAAAACAAAAATGTATGTTTTTAAATATTTCAAAAATGTATATGTTAAGAACATTTACTATATCTGCGCTTTGGACAGACATAGCGAATCCTCCACTTAAGGAACTCGTCGCCTATTTTTACGTGACACGTGGCTTTAATTATTTCACTGCCTTCCAGAAAATGTTTTGGTTGTCGTTTCGTCAGGTTTCCTTAAAGCGACAGGCAGCTGGATGGAGTCTTTCTGAGTTTTCCTGGCCGTTATCGGACTGCCGACTGCCACAGAGGCTGCGAATCAGACGCCGCTCGCCGCCGCGTCTGATGGTTGTTTGTGAGGATTTATTGCCTGTTCAAAATGGCTGGTTGTACGTGCATTGCTAATGCTCAGGAGAATGTGAGCAGTAATCAATGCAGTGTGTGATCTGCCTGTGTTGTCAGAGCCACAATAATTATAGGTGACAAAATGCTGAACTGCGCTGCAACCTGAGTGTTTAACTTTACGGACAGACTCTGTAATGCTAGCTTTGCTAATTGTGCTAATCGCCAGTGAAACGCCAAGCTAGTTCCTCATGTCAACTGTCGGATCAATTTTTTCTTGTACTGAAACATTAAAAACCTGTTTTGGGGGTCGGGGTGTAACATCACCTCTGCTCCTCATATAAATAATCAACAACAGAAAGACAGAAATGTTTTTTATGCTTTTCTCGTAAATGGTTCATTGAGCAACCAGTCTTTACAGAAACCACAGCCCAGGAATCCGTCACAAAATTCTGATTGATGCATCTCTTGTTATACGTCTTCTGATTCATGACAATAGAGTCAATTTCAGCAGCAGTTGATGGGATGTGACTTTTTGTTTCCCTTCTCAGCCGGGGTCATAGCCAATAGGAAAGCTGAGAGAAAACAATCACCACTAGCTCTATTGGCCCAGATTCCATTTTGTTTTTGTTTTTAGAAAGAAAAAAAACACAAAACACCAAAATTTCAATCTGATCATTAAATCATCGCTCAAACAGAGGAATCTGTCTCTGCACCTTCCTTCTGGGTTTCAATGTACTAACCACACAGAGGACATGCAGGGGACATGGCAGCTCTGAGAACAAGCGAGGCCTTGTTCAACATTCGCACTCCCACCTCGCTGGCGTCCGGTCTTCCAGAAGGAGAGACAGAGAGAAGCTGGATCATATAACTCTTGAATTTTTCTCATGGCTTTTTGTGGTCAAGCAAAAAGTCTCCTCTGGCAGCAGGCCCGTGTATTTCAATTCATAAACAGAGCTGGATCCTCAAATGCTTCCTCCTTGTGCTGCTTGACGGAGAAAAGCTCCACCCTCCTGTCATAAAACTCCAGCGGTTGGCTGCCAACCGTTTGCCTGGTGAGATTATAGCTTTAAGTCACTTGCATAATTGGGATCCTATTATCAATAAGAGATTGGACACAAAATGCATCTGCCAACACAATTCATACGATGAATCAGTTGAATTGGGAAACCGGGTAAAGATGTGTGGGGAGGGGGAAAAAAAAGACTCGGGTTCGAACAAGGTCGCCGTCACTGACGATGGATAAAGAACAGTCCAAGCTGAACAACAGTTGTTGTGTCTTCACCCAAATAATGTAGTGAGTTATCAATAACGTCAGTACCTGTATGTGACGGATGTCAAGGAAAGCTGGTTGGTGGAATGCTAACAGCTGGACAAGTTGACCCGGTGGGGGTCAAAACCTGAAAATGTTTCTATGCGCGACATATAAATGGATGTTACACAGCCGCACATTCACACAAGACTTGCTCTCTGGTATTCTGCTGCATTGACCTCACTGAACTACAGCTATACTACCCCTCAAAGTTACGATGGTTGAGTTCGGCAATAGCATCAGTCTGTCCGATCACCAGGAGAGTCGTTACTCCACTCTAAAGGGTTTACCTTACTGGACCAGATGTCTTTGAGATAATTTATACGTCAATAACTCCCCCCCACTGCCTTTGCTCAAGCCTCACCGCATTCCCTGCGGTTCTTTTTTTAAATTGGTGAATGCTGCTACAGAAGAACGTTCCTCTCCAAATGGAGAGAAAGATAGTTTTTCTATCACGTTGTCAGACACTGCAAGTATAACCAGATGCCAAGAGTGTAGTAAACCTTTACGGTTCAGCATCAGAGTCTTGTTCGTACCACAGCATCAAAAATGGTGTAACTTCTGGCTGCCTGAAGATGGCCTGAACCGCCTCATCCAGTGAAATTGTGATGGCAGTATCTCAAATGCAAGAAAAACGGAGGAAATCAAGATAAAGTACCAAACGCGTTTTTACAGGCCTCAAGTTCCGATGTGAAAAAGAAATATCGGTATTAGCGATGCCTATTTGGAGTCATCTACAGAGATCCTGTTTGTTTTAGAGTCAAGACTTTTTGGGTTGCATCAGGGGTGGAGGTACAGAGCATTTGGTAAGTAGCTTACAGGTCATGGGCAGACAGGTAAGTACTCTAGGTAATCTCTCACTTGTTGGTTAACAGCCTCTCCAGATAGATTGGGGAATAGGGCCACTGACACAAGCTAGTAAACCAACCTACTACGTCCAGCATTTCCTCTTAGGTTGGCGTACTTGCATTGGTGATTTTTGAATGCAAAGACTGAACTGGAGGTCGATGAAGACGATTCCCAGGATTCATGCAACCATATTTAACAATCTGGCAACTGGAGGAGATGAGCACTGGATCTAAATCCAGGTCAGTTCTTTCAGAAGATTCAAACCAACCCCAAAACCTCTTCGAACAAATGACCGAAACAAAGGGTCAAAAAAACCTTTCCTTCTGGGTATGTCGAGAATAAATCAAGAATCGGGTCTCCAACGGATCTGTCAGATGTCATGACATGGAAGCCACAAAAAATATTCACATCACTTTTCGTCTTTCTCCTCTTTGCACTAAATTAGAGGTTAAAAGACTCACGCAGTACCACTCTCTGCAGCGAAAAGACTCCACAGGCAATAAACTCTGTGACATTCCTCTCCTCGCATGTCACCTCACAGCTTAGTTGCGCCATTGTACCCAGCATGCCTTTCTCTCCCGCTACTGCCAAGCTGGCGCTTTACTCGAAGATCTGGAGGAAATAGCAGCAAGGATGAAAGAGAACTAAATGGAGTGGAGCGAGCTAAATGAACAAGAACAGAAAAAGAGAGCAACCCAGCAACACCATCTGCCTTCAGTTACCATTGCACAACAGAACGTGCCAATGCATGGCTGTTGCAGGCCAGACTGAGCTGCTGTGTATGACACTGCAGAAAGGCTGGCGGAGTGCAGCGGGGGAATCCCGTCAAACACTTTCCCCCGCTTGCCCTTCCTGTAACAGTTTAAGTTGAGCTGTTACACTAAACGGAGCGTGTGCAGAAGGCCGCAATTACAGTAATGATTACAGATCAGCTCCACAGTCAGGCTTTTTTTTTTCTCCTTATTTCATAGGGAACAACTTTGCACAAGAGGGCAGAGGAGGTTCTGCAGAGAAATCGGGAAAACTCCCCGAGAGATCAAGTCAGAGGACTTATGAAAACGCAGTTTCACAATCGCCGCACATTCCGATGCAAACTTCTGACGTTTATTTGCCTTTGCTGGTAAACCTGCGGCTTTCAGCGCTGCTCAAAACCAATGCAACAGTGACATCTGCTGGCGGCGACTGACCCTGCAGTGTTTTGTAAACGTCTTTTTTTTCAGTTTTGCTTGCCGACATGAAATATAGTTTATTTTTAATCATTTAAAAAATTGTTTTTTTTAATGCATGACTACAATCTAGTGCAGCCTGACTTAAAACCCAAATATCATTCTGAAGAGAAGGAAATAGAAAATCAAGTTCAAATTATAAAAAGTGGGATTTTTTTGTGTGTGTGGTTTAAATTTCAGAAATATGAGCATTTGCTCTCTCAACTGAGGACTGATGATGGTATCAATGGAGGAAAATTGAAATTATGATTAAAAGTTTAGGGCAATAATAGCACATTTCTATGTGATTGTGTGGGAAAGCAGAAGCTGTAGAAAGAAACAAGAGGTGAGAAATTGCAGGTCAGAACTGGAGCAGAAATGACATAATCCTCAATGTTGGCAGGATTTTTGTATTTCAGGTTTTAGTTTGGTCTCAAGCGGTCATTCAAGACTGCAAGACATGACGACAGACTGAAGTCACCATAAAGGAGATTTTTAATGTTTCCACATTGTGCCAGTTTGTTAAGTCTCCAAACTTTGCAATTCAACACGTCTCCTGACTTTTCTTATGTTACCGTGTCATTTTTCAACATGTTAATTCAAACTGGAGCTAAGGACGTCTTTATGCAATGAACTGTTTTTATATTAATCAAGTTGAAAGAAACGCTTAGCTACGTCAACTTCTTACAGAAACGAGAAGAAAAAAAAGGTTTTATTGTTAAACTTTTATTCAAAGAAATGAAGAGCAGAAGCTGCCCAGAGTAGAGTGAAAATGCTACGAGTCATAAATAGCAATCAGAAAAAAAAACAAAACTGACCAATTGAGGGATTTCCAAATGAACACATCCATTTTTAAGGAGATTCTAAACAATATTTAAGGGTCAATAGTCTGTGAAGTTCATCACAAGCCCTAGAAAAACAATGAGAAGTGTGTGAAAATGCAGGTGAAACGATACTCTCATTCTTCTAGCAACAAGTGATTTTTGTAGCTTTGAATCAGACGCTTGAATTTTTTGGAAAAAGGTTAAAAAAACTAAACTAAAACAGTCAAAGTCTCTCAGCTGTGTACAGCACTGCAAACCAACCAGTCTAACCCTCCTGATACCCCTCCCCCTCACTTTGTCCTCTTTAGTTGCCTTTCAGCATGCAAACAGTCTGCTGCTGCCTCAGCTGCAGGTCAGCAGCACATTTAGGAGGATCCTAAAGTAAACATTCATAATAACAGCTAAAAACAAACAAAAAAAAAACACACATGAAAACATTAAACCAGATGACAGCAACATAATCCATGTCCAAGCAGTACAAACACACCAGGTACTACGTTTGGAGTGAATAAAAATATTTTTTCACCCTCCCCCCCAAAGAAAAGTCTGAATGTGCTTAGGGTGAAGATTTCAGTAAAATATATACACTGCAAACTTGCGTCACGACTGAGCATCGTACATTAAAGGATTTCCTGCCTCATTACTTCCTGTGTGTTTTTTTTAACCCCATGCTTAATACATTTTATTGCACGTGGTTCATTTTAAGTTGCACAATTGCTGCTTTCATGGTTTTTTATCTTTTTTATTTCACTCAATTCTTCTTACTGGAACATGGTAAGCGAAACGTTTATCAGTAAAGCATTACATCGTAAAGTGGGAAGGAAGTTGCAGCCACAGATCACTCGCTGTGTTCGGAGAGTTGTTCAGACTTCAAACTGTGATTTTGAACGTCTTTGGTCGTTGCTGCGTTCATATTAAATCACTTTAAGAAGTTCGCCACACACCAAAGTCCAGATCCACATTCATCGTCCAGAGGTTTAATTTGGACTGAGCATAACCGGTGGCAATTGTTCCCATTTTAAACATCTGCATTTTCATGTTAATATAATGAAGCTAAATAGATTTGATGTATTAAAGATTAAACTAGTCTACCAGCAGAATGCCGAATGATGCTTGTGTGTACAGAATAAAATGACCCATTTGTAAAGTAAAATTTACAGACCAAAGCTTGTTAGAAGTCAAAGAAAAAAACTATTTTTGAGAAACAATGCATAGCATAAACAGCGAATCAAAATTCGTCTGTACTCCGCTTCATACGTACGCCGCATGTAAAAACACGTGTGAAGAAAGTTTTCGTTGTTCCAGTTGGAGCCTGCTGCTCAGGTGGAGAGGTAGAAGTCTCCCGCTTTTAACAGAGTGGGCAGGGGAGTTCAGAGGGGACGTGTCTTGGGTTGGGGGTGGGAAGATTTTGGACCCCTTCTTCTTAATACTGCCGTTCAGGACCACAGCTCCTCCTTCTGCGGCTGACTCCATTGTGCTCTTATCGAACGAAGAACAGGAATCCCGGCACCGACTCTCTAGCTGTCCTCCTCCTCGTCGTCCTCGCGGCTTGCCACCACTCTCTTCCTCAGGGCTTCATCGGGGTAGCCCTGGCCCTCGGGAGACTCCCTTTGCCTTCTCCAGGCCCCGTCCTGGTCGTCTTCCTCCTCCTCGTCGTCCTCCTCGCCGTCAGCCTCCTGGTCCTCGTCTTGATTCTGGATCAGTCGGGACTGCTCCATTGACTGTTTCTCTGCGGAAACGCATAAGCAACATCAGGGAGGCTCTGAGCTAGCTACACTAAAACGCTGCACTAAAACCTTTTCTTACACGAGACTGAGAAGTATCCAAAACTCTTGAACCTCTTCAAATTTCAATCACAAACTTCAATGTTTAACTCCCCCAAAAGAAAAATACAATTTTAAAATGTGGAGAGCATCTGAAAATGATTCCAGGTTTCCCCCAGTGTTTTATAAGCCTGGCGGGCCACCAGGCTTAACTTGCCCACCTGCTAAGTGTTGTTTTGTTTATTTTACACAAAGGTTTTTACACACCAGTAACAGTTACTGTAAAGTCAGACTAAGCTGAGTTTATAGTCAAAGCATTAACAGGGTGTGCACATATTGTGCTGTCCAATCCCGTTTGCACCAAACGCTATTCTTTCAAAGTTGTGACGCCTGTTTGTGCAACTTTGCATCTTTGTAACTTTGAACATTTTTAACACAAAATCTTCAGCTTCTATCCGCCACAAATCTGGAACAAACTTCCAGAAAACTGCAAAATAACTGAAACATTAAGTTCCTGTAAATCAGGGCTAAACCCCCACCTGTCTAGAGTTGCTTTTGAACCGTAGTAAGTGGAACGTAGACCAACATACATCATATATTAAAGGAGTATTGATGATGGTGCTGGACAAACTGTAATGTCTGGGATTTCTCAATTGTTGATTGTATGTTGTTTTCACATTTGTGTTTTTATGATGTAAAACTCATTGAACTGCCTTGTTGCCAAAATGCTCTGTACAAATAAACCTGATTGATTGAAAAACACAGTTGGCTGCTGGTGGACTGCACCACCAAGCTTAGCAGGTTCTCTGTACACAAATACGCATTATTTGATCATTTATCACACGAAACCCTGAAAGAAAAAAATACATTCAAGTTTGTGGTTGAAACCAAAGTGTGAAACTGTTCATAAAGTATTTATGCGTCTCCAAGTCACAGCATGACATAAATATTGATGCAAAAACTCACTCTGGTAGTAATCGTGTGACGAAAACCGTCGCGAAGGAAAGACGTAATCTGCGATGAACACCAGCAACTAAAATGAGAAAAGTGTTATGATTACGTGAATTATTGATGGTACGTTTGGTTCACAGCTTTCTCATGGAGAAGTACTCACAAGACCCAACGTCAGGCCCGCAAACAAGGTGACCAGGCCAAAGATGACATATGAGCCCCAAACTGGAATCCCCAGCTGCTCCGTCATGTAGTTATGGCAACGCTGGGAAACAAAACAAGAGTTCTCACATATTTTTGGCCTTGAAATTAATCTGAATATTCAAGATACACAAAGTGCTTGAGCAGCACATTCATTCGTAATATTGCCTGAAAAGCAAAACGGTGTCACTCATCAACAGCGAACAGAAAGTTTGATTTCATATCAGTACTCTCAAAATACGGTCTGCGAGAATCAATGAGTGTGCCATTTACTTACTCGGATGAACATGGAGAGCTTGAACAAAGCCGACATCGAGTTCATCCTGTGGAAAGAGGCGAACGCAGCATGTCACTCGACACATATCTCAGTCGCAAAAGCATCTGCCTGCTTGTGTGTCGCTTCTTAAAGCCCACCAGAAGACGCCGTGAATAGAGTTCGCATCCACCGGCGTGTTCTGAGATTTCAAAAACAAAAGGACGCAAACGTGTTTTGCACGGGAGATCTTTTTTAGCCACTTACAAAAACGAGGACGGCCCGAACCACGAAGAAACGGGCTCCGTGTTTTTCCATTTCTGTTCGTGGACGAAGCTGAGGAAATCTTCTTTGGTACGAGCGCCGTGGTACTTTCGGAAAACGCCGTCCTTGCAGCTGGAATAAAATAAAACTCTTAATCAGTGACAAAATGAACAGGGCTTTCAGACGGAGCTCAGGCTTTTCCTCAAACTCCTGATAAAATACATATATAAATAATTTCCATTTATTTTACTAATGTTATTTCTAATGTTTATGCCAGCGGTTTCCTGTTTCACAAAAGTCAAGCAGGAAATACATTTAACACTTCAAAACTGTTTCTGTAACAGCAGAATGTTCAACAGATTTGTCTTGATTTAACTTCTAAAAGCATCACCTGTTAAAAATAACTAACCCACAGTTAGTTAGTTAGTTTTTTTTTATAATAATGAGAGATTCTAACATATACCTAAGAGTATATGCAGCATTCAACTATGTTTGCAGCAATTATCTTTAGGTGCTGTTGAAAAAAAAAACAAGCACACAAAAGCGGAAGCAGTGGAAACCACAAACCATGCAAATACGTACTGATATATTGTAGGAAGTGAAGTTATGATGAATCGCCCACTCAGACCTTACAGAGGAAAGAGACGACAGTCAGCATGGACGGCTTTTTTTTTTTTCAGCCTCACATTAATGCGTTAGCTTGAGTTAGATCTGTCCCAGTAAAACACCACTGTTTAAACTATAGTTACAGATTATGGTTTAAACCAGAGGTCAGTGAGCCATGGCTCCTTAGTGCTGCCCTAGTGGTTCTCTGGGGCTTTTTCAAAAATCCTTAAAAATGGAAAAAGATGGGAGTGGGAAATATATTTTTTGTTTTAATATGGTTTTTGTATGAGGACAAACACGACACAATCGTTCTTAACGTTTTCCAATGCTATATAATTGTGTAGAATAAATATGAAATTTCAACATTTCTGTCGTCAAAGATTTGCCTGTGACACATCTTTATGATGAAAATGACATCAAGAATCTGCTTTATTGCATTTCTTTCATTTTATCAATGCAACAAAACAGAAAACATTCATATTGTGATGGGAGGTAAACTTAAAGCACCATCATACAACAGAGTCACGTTGTAAGTCATTCCTTCCAGGACGCACAGGCGGGAAAATAAACATTTAATTATGAATGCTAATTAGGTACATACTTAGTTATTTTGATAATAGACTAAAACAGCGAATATAAACACTTAAAGCCTGTTTTTCCTTAATTATAAGCCTTACATAAAGCTTTTTAAGACAGATTTGTTTTGAGTACTTAGACAGTTGCAGTGTGAACTAATTGGTGTTGCCCAGCTTGGGGTTGCTTACCAGGTTGCTCTGTCACATCCACCTTGGCCACGTTGATGCCCATGTCATCCCCCCAGTCCGCGAACTCTTTCCACACCGGCTGCAGCTGCTGGCATGCAGGACACCAGGGCGCGTAGCTGCGGGAGAAAAGGTTTTAGAAAGCTTTCAATTTCTCTTGCACGTCGTGTTGCTCGACATCATTAGCCCTCAAGTTAGCATACCCCCCAAAAGCTGATTAGCAATGCATGTTTCTTTAAAAAAAAATCCGAATTTTCGTAGCGTTATGTGACTAAATTAAGACGGACTTAAACTTATTTTAAGCTGGTTTTAGCTGACGCGGGAACTCGGGTTTTAGTGCAAAGCAGAAACTGGAAAACTAGCTGGTTAGCCTGTTAGCGGGACACTGACAACTCAATCATCCACTCTCCGGTCATGATCTTCTCCCAGTCCCCGTCCGTCACTTCCTTGAGGCTGCCGGGCTTCGCCGAGGCCGGCAGCCACGATGAGAACGTCAGCAGAAGGAGAAGAGGACGTGTCCAGGAGCGGAGACCCGCTGCCCCCGATAAAAACAACGTGATTCCACTCATCCTGCTCGCTAGCCGACGAACCGTGTCCGTTCCACTAGTCACTTCCGGTGTGCGCCTTCGCGGTATAGCGGTAGTGACGTCAGAGCCAGCTGATAGATAGATAGATAGATAGATAGATAGATAGATAGATAGATAGATAGATAGATAGATAGATAGATAGATAGATAGATAGATAGATAGATAGATAGATAGATAGATAGATAGATAGATAGATAGATAGATAGATAGATAGATAGATAGATAGTGTTTTCATATCATTCTTAATCGTATTAATTTCTTTACTTCGTTATTCTACTTTGAATTATTTCTACACATGAATATCAGGTGTAGGTGATGTTTATATGATATTCAAAAACTACAAAACATATGTTTTAAAGCTAAAGATATTTGTTTGAGTGACTCCCTTGTTCTTAAAATGTTCAAAAAAACATCTTCTTTCGCCTGCCAATATCACTCAAAATGTGGACCAAATACAACAAAAAACCAATTAAATCAAATAAATACCAATACATCAAGGAGCAATAATAAAAATCTAACTCGATAGTTACTTTATGACTACACAAATTACTGTAGTCATCATACATAGAGAAAAAAAACATTTCAAAACTCTAATTCTTGTAATATAAATGATTTCGGTTTATAAAAACCCAAATTCAGCGTCTCAGAACAGTAGGACATTACATATTATTACATTTGGTTTTTTTATCCTCTCTGAATTTCATCTTCCTCTGCAAAAAGGTAAGTTCTGTTCTGTTACACCGTAAATGTATGAAAAAGTTATTTTTGGTTGATACTTTTGCCAAATAGTGACACCTGTTAAAATCTCATCCAATCTTGCCAGCCCACGAGATAATACTAACAGGACATTTAAGCCTCTCAAAAACCTGAACATCATGTTACGCAGACATTGTTCTCATCATATATAGATGCTCTTATCTCTAACTACGCGCTCTTTTCTGTGCGTCCTGCTCTGAGTGAATGTGCTGAATGAGAGCAGTTATTATCTTTGGGAACCTGCAGGCAGATTGCACCGGCGGACGATTATCAGTGCGCCTCACACTCTAAAAATACCTCCCAGATGACATCCTTTTTGTGGACCTACCTCCAACCATCAGCCCTGCTCCACTTACAGCAGAAAATAAGGGATCTTCTTCCTGTCCAACACTCATTGACGTCTCTGATGTGATGCACCAAGGAGGAAAAAGAAAGAGAAGCAGACCACGTTGCTCCATCAAACTCCTCTGCTCTGTTTGGTCTCCTGCTGTTTCGAGGTGCTTATACCGTGTACTAAATACAGTTCTGTTGGGCCTCAAGTAGTGTTTGGTTTTTTTTTTTTTCAATGTCAGATTTGCTCATGTAATTGGAAACACTCACTTAGATCTGCCAGAGTCTTGTAATTGTACATTTAATTTACTATTGATTAAGCTCCTTATTAGAGACTGTTTCCATGGTGATTTCTCGAGGGCGGCTCACAGGGAAGATCGCGGATATTCCTCTCTGTGGTGTAAATGCCCTTCTTGTTTTTTTTGGGATCTCGCTGCTGTGACCGCAAGTTTAAGCATGCTGAAAATTCAGAAAAATGCATGTGATTTTGATGCTAAGAGCGCAGAATGTAAAACTGCACCCTGAGAAGGTCCAGGACTAACGTTGCACTCAGATATAGTCCATTCTTCCGACCATAAACATCACTCCAAGTCTTTAAATATATACCTTTACAGGGGCCAGGTGTAGTATTGTATTGTGTGATACATATTAAAAACAAACAACTTTTGTAGAGTAGGATAGAATATACTTTATTGATCCCCAAGGGGAAGTTGCTGACAATTGCTGACCCATCTTGTGCCAACCACACAGTGTTGGCACAAGATGGGTGCACCATGTCCACTAATATGTGGAAGCTGCATTCTATCCAATGGCCACCAGGGGGCAACATTATTCATTGAAAAAAAAATGGGCTCACCTCTTTACTTCTGGGTTAAGTGAACTCTGGTTGCAGCTGATTGAATAGTTTTGTTTAAAATAGATTCTAGCAACTCTAATTATGACTCATGTGCATTTTGAACGCTCAAACGCCTGTATCTTAGTCCTAACGATAACGTTTGACGACGTCTGAACTGTGTGTCCATTTTGTGCGCAGTTGCTGTGTGGAAGCTGATGGTGTTCAGTCATTTCAAGGTTTCGAGTGTGATGAGTGAGAAGTGGCAGTGTGTGGGCGTGAGGCAGCACAGTGGAGAGAGTACGCCACATAATATTCGACAACTAATCTCTCTGGGTGTTTCATATCCACTCTTGGTATTCTGACTACAAATCCAGCTGCCCACCATATTAGCAGTGAAGCCACCAGAATTTCATCCGTTTGTCCGATGCACAGTGAAAGCCTCGGTCTGATGATTTCAGACAGAGGCACATGGTTTAGGTGGTACATGTCAAACATTTAAATATATAGTATTTCTCTTTGAAATGTTTGATTTAGCAAAATTAACTTCGAATTTTGTTGTTGTTTTTTTCTCTTAATAATTCAAAACATCTGTGAAAAACTGAAATTTCTTTGCCAATTCAGGGCATCTTTGTCTGATATTAACATTTATTTAACGGTGTTCAAATATTTAGGTGGGACAAACCCCTCCGACCCCAGAAAAACAGAAGAAATCTGCAAACCTTTTTACATTAAACTTTACCTTTATATTAACATCTATATGTGACATGGTTTGTATCGGAGGACGACACACAACTTGTTGGACAGACATGATTTAAGTGGGACAGTAATTATGTTATCTTCAGTGTTAGAAGTCTATATATATTTACCAAATATGACTTAAAAGAAATTTGACTTTGTATTTTAACACGTTGAAAGCTCCTGGGCGGAGCTAGATCCATTATTTTTATATAATCCATATCTATGGGAACCTGCTTTAATCGCAATGTCTTTGTTTTTAGCGCCAGCAAGCATTTGTAGAGACACCAGAGAAATGTTTGTACAGTTTATGAAGGGAATAAATTTACTTCTACCACATCTTGTCTTCTGTCTTTTGGTTGTTTTCTTGAAAATAAGTGTCTTGTCAGCAGAACGAGAGAACCACATACATTAGCTACTTAGAAAGATGAACAAAGAATGTCAAACACGCCTCAAAGGAGACGAGCCCAACCTGCAAATTACAACTTAATAGCATCTGTTCCAATGTCCTGATCATCATCTGGAGTCACTGGAGCTTTCCTAATTACCTGCGAGGATTCAACGTTGGCTCCATGTAGCTTTGTACGTCTTATTCGTTTTAACAATGTGACCGATTCACCGCCGACTGAACACGTTGCAGGCTTCAGGAAACATTATGACAACAATTTATTGTGGATAATGAAATATGGCATTAAGCACGCCATGCCAAACAGGTCAGGCCGTTCAATCGCCTCTCGCGCAATCACTGCTACTCATTTTGAGATTAAAGTGGAATCTGGGTCAAGCCGGGTTCAGACTTTGACTTCAAAAAGTTAAAATGATATTTTATTCCTAAAGGTTGAAACCAGACCACCTTCAAACAGCCAAACAGCGAAAGGAGATTTAAGCTCATTAGGCTTCAGATGAACTCACTCATCATACTAGTGAACTTGCTGTTTCGTGATTAGCTCTCCAACAAACCTCTGTTGTTGGGATTCGCCTGTTTTGTATTTCGCCGTCGCCCGAGGGACACTATTAAAATTCAACCCATTTGCCACGTTTAAGATCTGCTTACCTCTGGATGATAAATGGTGACGGTACGCATGAGCCACCAGGCCCTAGATAAGGAAGTCTAATTTTGAAACTTAAAAGATCGGCTTTCGCACATCATCTCCAGCCCGCGTGGAGAGAAATATCAAAACGTTTGTGTCAACATGGTAATCCTTGCTCTGGAAAGTGTCAGTTTTACCCAAGGCAGTGCAGTAGTCGATCAGGCTTCATAATTCTTGGTAATTGATGAGGTTTTCCAAAGTGCTTTCCAAACTCCTCTTCCCCTCTCCGTCTCCTTTCTGGCGTGCAATTTGTTGAGCAAGATTAAGCCCAAATCTCGGTGTAATGTGCGGGTGCGTCTCAGTGAACGTGAAAATTCTGGGAAAATAAATATATTTATAGTCTAAAGAGTCGTTAAAGACGCACATTTTAGGTATTTTAGTTTAGATCAGTTAGTTGTCTTTTTGTTTTTTTCATTTTTACTTGTCTATAATGTCGTTTTGTGTTTCTTTAAGAGCTTCTCCTTGTTGGCCACAGAGGGAGCTATTTTTGGACCGCAAAATCAGTCCAAGTCCTGTTTGGTGATATTGTTTTAAAACGTCTGATGGCACTTTGACATTTCGGTTCTAACAAAGGTCGCACTTGTGATAAAAAGCTTACATGACATTGCCTCTGGAACACAAAAATACAAAAGTAAGAAAGTAAGAATGACTAAAAGTTACAGGAGGAAAAGAGAAACTACTGGTGTTTTCATGAAATCTGATGTATCTGCTGTCTTTTGTTTTGATAGTTTGTAAGAAACATTTAAAAGCAACCTTGTTAATATATTGCATCCCGTAATCAATTTTTGTGGCTGGAAATGTTCAAAGCTGCCTTGGAAATCCCAGAAAGTGATCCAGTTTGTGAATAAACTGCAAAGTAGTAGCAGGTCCTAAAAAAGGCCTGGTTCAGTAACTCCAGACTGGACTGCTTCCCAGCATTCACTCCCTGTTGATGAGGCCGACCTCAGCGGTGCAGACCCCATAAATCAAACCTCTAGATGGATTCGCTCACACAAGACCAGTGATTCTAACTGGATGCCTCTGCGGCTAACAAAGCACCGCGCTCAGTGTCGGCCTCTGGCCAGTCTGGCTCCGATTTATCCATTTTATGAGGTCCAAGTCCAAGAAACAACTGGAACTCTTTTCTAAATGACCAAATGTGAACTGTATTACCGTTAAGGATTGCTCGCCTTATGTCAATCATGTGTCTTGTGATTTAACATTTAAAAACCAGACAACAAAAAGGTTGAAAACATAACATTTTCTGCCAGTCAACTGGTAAATAAAGTGTTGAGGATATTTTTTTCACACTTCTACCAAACTCTAGCCTGAAATAAATAAATAATAAAGAAGCCGCTCGCTCTATGTCTCGTTTCGTGCAGAGGGTTTTAGTTAGAGCCGTGGACTCTGTCGAAGTTTTAAATTTCACCCATTCGCTAACGATTAGTTGTGATAACATGCCGGTTCGACGCCCAGAAGCTTCCTGGGAATTGCGTAAGCTGTGCAGAAAATCAGCGATGTCGTTCACAACTTCTCCTTCTGTTTGCCGGTTGGAAAATCTACTGGAGAAAATCCAAGTCAATGGGAGAAAGCCCAGACTGAGCGATGAAGTGAGATGAGAACTGAAAGCGTTAAAAAATGTCCCAAAAAAAAAGAAAGTTGAAAATGAAAACAAGCCGCATTTCCCTGCCAAGCGACTCAAAGCAACAGAGAAATAGTAAATAGAAAAAAGAGCTCTTATTTGTCAGAGTGCAAATAAGGGATCCTGGATAATTACTTCACTAAAAAACAAAGATTCGTTCCCTCACTTCTGGGGGAGGAAAGAATTTGTCAAAGCTCACCGTTCACTGTTCAGTGCTTCACCCAAAGGCCTGTTCTCAAACCTAAAAGAATAATAATAATAATAATAATAAAAATCTTCTGTACAGGTGTTAGTGAATCTTGCAGCTCAGTGTTGAGCTCCAGAATCCCAGCACAGCTCCACAGACATCTGGGTAAAGAAGCGTACAGACTGCCGGGGCTTTGCAGCGCAAAGCTCAAGTCAAACAGAAACCTCCTGTCGGGACGCGGATAAGATCCCTAACTGTACTCCTGTTTTATAACTTTGCAAAGGATGTAGAAAAGTGGATAATGATGCCTACAATTGACCTCCACTTGTCTCCTGTGATCTGTTTGTTATGCAACACTTGCTTCTAGAAAAAAAAGGCGACCGCCATCTGCTGTTACCTGCAGAAGAAAGGGCTCAATAGATGGCGAAGGTCCTCTGAAACTCTGCTGACTTTCTGACATCTCAGCGCAATGCAGCTCTAGAGCTCCAGAGCCTAATGAATTCACAGCCACCTGCGCCCTTCATAAGGGTGACTCATGGAAAATTAAAATTTTCATGAAACGTTTGTAAATTAGTCTCGGAGGATGGATTTGAAGAGCACCGATGGTTCAAAACGCGGATGAGTTTATTGAGGCGAAATTCTCTGTCATCTTATCAAATTCGTCGTCGCAGAAGATGAACGCTTTTGATTTTTTACAAAATAAGCTTTTTTTAACTTTTCACAGGATCTTGAATGCGTCTGTTTGCGCTGACCTTTGATCACATACACTCTTCGGTTGTTGAAGTGTGGAGCTTGAATACTATTTGAAAGTCAACGTGTCAGACAAACTCTGAGTGTGAAACAACAACAAAACACATCATCGGCCATTTGAAATAGTTTTTCCAAATAATATTTAGCATCTTCTATTTGGAAAATGTTGCCGTTTCATTTTCAATTTCATTTTCCTTCCTCACTGGATTAATCACCATGTGAATCACAGTTTAGACCTTGCAATCGCTGCTGCTAAATATGTCGCTCATGGTAACTTTTGTTTGCGTTGTGCTGGTGTTTCTCGCTTCACATCTGGGCCTGCACAGCGGTCCACGTCTTGGCCAAGCACCACTAGACAACAACTCTCCTTCAACATTGCAAGGAAAACTGGCCAAAAGCAATCAATACAAAGATGCATGGATGGAAAACAATATATCCGTCATAAGCTACGAGCGCGAACCCAATTAAAACAGGAACAGATCCTGAAAATGTCACGTTTTCCACCTGTGAGAGCCAATGCTCTGACCGTGCTGCTTTGATAACAGTGGAATAAAAGCCAGAGTCACAGATTTCCATCTCCCAACTCCGTGACTCTGGAAAAGAGAAAAGAATGCTGTAATAACACGTTGCTCTGCTGCTGATTTGGCTTGGCTCTCTGCCTCGGTGCCATGTTGTCAGCGCAGTAAAGCGTCCCAAACTCCAGCTGGAAGGCGAGATGCTTATTTCCAAGCTCACAGGCCTTCCGCAGCGCCGCTCACTGCCAGTTGCCATAATTAGCAGTCGTCCACGAAGAGCCACACCGGGATGTGAGCAGGCTCCATGCGTACGGCAGGACGCTTTCACATAAATCTGCCAGTGATGCCATTCTGACTGGTCAGAATGTTCATTTAAGATAAACCGAATTAGAAAAGCGGCGTAGTTCAACATATCTCTAATTCGTTTGGAGATATCTGAAAATAGAAAATTGAAGATATCTCAAATTTACATTTCGCTAGTCAAAACTATAAATATATCTTATCCAAAAATACATTTCAGGTATTTTGAATTATGTTGTCATTCCAGATAGATAGTCTTTAGTTAGAGTTATGACTAATCAAAACTAAAATTGAGATATTTTGAATTTACTTTAAGACTAGTCATAATTTAATTGCAGATATCTGAAATGTGTATTTCTGATAGTCAGTTATTCACTGTAGATAATCTTGAATTGAAGTCTCCTTACAACTCAGTGGTAAATCTAAATATAATTACAGATTTCTCAAATAGGTATTTTGTCTAGTCAAAATATAATTAGAGATATCTCAAATTACTAAAATGTCTAGTCATAAAACAATTTGAGATATCTGGAATGTGAAACTGATTTTATGTTAAAATGGCTTGCCATACAGACAGGACACTTTTCTCTCTCTCTCATTTAAAAAAAATCTGAGTTCTCGATTAATCGTCAGAATAATCGATAGAGTATTTGTTTACCCAAATATTCTTTTGCAACAGCCCTAAAAACAACTAACGGCGACATAAGCTAAAAACACATCATACCGACCCTTTAAAACTACAGTCTGAAATCGTGAACAAATTAGGTGACGTGTCGGTCCAAATGAGTCACGACGAGGGAATCAATACATCTTCATTAAGACACTTCACTGGTGTAGCTCAGCGAGCTAACAGTGCCGTTTTAGTGACCCGCTGCACCTTTTTACCCCCGCTTTCTCTTTTCTGACTAAATACCCTGATAACCAACACGCATGAAGAAAATGAAGATGAACGCGTTGCCATCTGGTGGAGAAACGGATTCCTGGACGGATGGCGTGCTGCTCCCCACCCCACCTTTCTTTACTTTGCCCTTCAACAGCATTGTTGCACTGTGGCTCACATGTCTATATCAAATTGTTCAGTCTCCCCCACCCCCAGACCCTTCTCAGCGCACTTCCCCCACCCTGGGCTTGTCTGAGCAGGCCTGAGGACTCCTTTGTTGACTTCAGAGAAAATGGAGCAGGTGCAAACAAAGTGGAGGAGCAGCTGCGGTGTGAGACATGCTTCAGGTGGAGGGGTCTTGTGTTTGAGGGGTCTTGAGTTTGTGTTGAAAAAAACAGAAACAAAAAATAACTAAAAAAAATAATCTGACCTATTGAAAGTTTGGTAAGGGTGAGATCCAGCATGGGAACGCCACTGAGGGCCTTGAGGGAAAGGTCAGAGGGGTCAGTCGATGAAGCAGCGGTCAGCCCAGAGGTCAACCCCCTTCCTTCCCCCGGCACTGGATGAATTACCACTACCTCCCTGTCACTGCACTGTAAAATTTTCCAATTTCAGATAATGGAACTCGTAAAATAGCGTTATTTGAAATGTCAAGGTGATGAAAAAGGCTGGACATAAAGTTCTGATTTACTGTGTCTTCCAAAAGTATCATTTATATTTAGTTATACTTTATTGTGCTTCATTAGGATATTTTTTGTGACTAAAATGCATTACTGCATAATTGTAAAGGGAAATAAAATGTTTCTTTCCTTTTGAAAATTAAAAACAGCAAAAGAAGCAGCTTTTGATGTATTTATTCATCCTGGGTTGATGCTTGTTGCTGCAATTTACTGTCAAAGTGACTGTATGAGTTTCCCACTGGAGAAATCCGTCTTGAATAAAGGGGTGGTTCTGCCACATGGCACCCGAACAGAAAACAAGCCACATAAATTTCAACAGCAAATGGAAGTGCGTTAAAATTGAAGTTCTTCAAAAACACAACAATCTGAAGGTTGAAAATGGAAAGTGTATCAATTTACGTTTGTTTCTCCCCATTTCAATGCAAATCAGATTCAAAAAGAAGAAGAACCGAAACAAAGACAAAGACAAAGACAAAGGCATCTGCATGCGTCACTGAAAACAATGTCTTTACCCCAAATGCCAGCTCTGGTCCACGCTAGCCTGACACTCATCCTGACACAGATGACGGCAGACACTTTGCGTCAAAGGGGGCATCTGCTTTTTTCTTTCTTATTTTTTTTTTAGACACATTGCATTTACTCATCTCCTTTTTGCTCCCGGCGGGAAGCTTGTTGCGCAAATATATTTGAAAAGAGCTACACCGAGGCCTCCGTGGGTGTCTGTCTGTGAATGATGTGCCACTGTGTGCTTCCCACATTTTGCTATTTGAGATCCGGGCCTCACTACCGACCCAGTGCTGTCCTCCCACGGCTTCCGACCATCCTTCCTCTGTACGCCAGCCTGCAGAGCGAAGAGCCTCATCCGTCGCAGAGTTTGTAGAAATGTTGTTCTTATATGGGCATTCTCGGAAACATGGAAATCCACCTTATGTAAGGGAAGGATCCTGTTTGTGAACCAAACCGAGCCGGAATGATGTGTTAGCGGGAGCGATAAAAATAAATTGGGTCTGTTTTGGCTCTGGCAGCAGAATGCTAATATGCCCAGATTGTTTTTTGTTTTCTTTTTGTGTGTTTTTTTTTTTTTTTTCTCGTGCAGAATTCAGCCTTGACTTGAACAGATTTGGGAATCGATGAAAGCTAAATTAAAGCGGCAGGTATTTATAAACCATTTAAAACGTCAACATCTGACAGAAGAAATATAGTGGTGATGAATGAGGGTGAGCCTCCTCGTCGTCATTTGGGCATTTAAAATGCATGCTAATGTTTAATTCAAAACAATAAGCATAATTTCAAACCCAGTGCCTTGCAAAAATATTCAAATTTCTTGATTTATTTTAGTTATCTCAGTATGGAACCAGCTTTGCTTCTGAAAGCCTCAGAAGTTTGTTACAGAACATTGGTGAGTAAAAAACCCCCAAAAACAACCATTATTACAGCCAGGAAATACAACAGACATGTCATTGAGACAGTTGTGGAAAACGATAGTTGGCTTTCTGTTAGGTTGCAACTGCAAAACATCCTAAACTGAATGGACACAGTGGCTTCGTTTCCATTACAAGCATGTGCAAAACTTTGTTTCAAAGATCCACATTTAGCTAATGAAATGTTCACATAAGTCAATGAAAAACATGCCACGTCGTCGTCCTCCTACCACTTCACGACGTCTCCTTCGCTGCAAAGAAAACAGAGTTTCCTTTGCAGGTTTGTGAAACACACTCATTTTGATATGGCTGAAAACCCACTTTGTACTTAAGGAAAAAATTTCACCAAAAGAAATGTGTTGTTGTTTTGTTTTTGTTTTTTCCAAAATGTCAGTGTTTCCATTTAGCAAATTTATAACCATAAATTCGTAATTTGAATTTCTGTGTACCTTATAGCATAACTTATTTGTACGTTCCATAAAAATCTGGCCTTGATTGACGAATTGGAAGAGGAAAAGCAATTGTTGCAAGAAAGCTAGGGGGAAAAGCAAACATGGACAAATGCACTCTGTTTAGAACAGAGCAAAACTGATGTTTTGTGTGTGAGACACTGTGTGGGGCGTAAAACCAACGCCTCACTTGGTAAAAGTCAGTGGCAGCAAAATGCTGTGGAGTTAACGGAAGGAGCAGGAAATACAATACTTGAAGACCTTTGCTAAAGGTTGCAGACTTGAGATTGGGGTGGAAGTTTGCTTTCCCACCAAGCCTTTTTCACCTAGCTGACTATCTGTTCTTTTATATTAAATAATAAATAGAGTAAGAAGCAAAAGCATCTAAAGCCTGAGTCATCGCGCAGTCCGGCAGACTCACAAAGCGAACAATATTCCAAGAATACACAGAAAGAAAACACAGCTTAGATAGAAGGGAGCAATGCTATGCGACATCTTCAGAGACTTTAATTAATGCAGTATGTTATATGTTGCACATTGTATGTACTGGAGGCTTTGCTGCAGTGTGGGTGTCTGGCGTTTTGCAGGAAAAACGAGCGCCACTCCACACGCGCGTTCAACACCTCCTGCCTTTAGCATTCAGTCTCATTAATTTGATAATGTGAGACTGTTAATGACCTCCTCGGAGCTCTGAGTGTTAATGCATTTCAGTGATTGCTTGGCTGCAGGCAGGAGGCTTTATTTTTTTGTCGCTTAGATGGGGGGGGTGGAGGATGAGTCAACTGCATTGAATCACCGGTTAAGAGAGATGCCTCTACAGTCACTGCTCCTGCAGTAAAATAGACACAGTGATTGGTCGGATACGCTGGGAGCAAAACTAACAAAACAAAACTAAAATAACCAAGGGTTATTTCCTGTCCTGTCTCCTCGAGAAACTGCGGAACATCCGTGTATGAAACGCAACCCTGATCTTGCTAACTGTGAACAGAAGCAGAAAAACATGGCGGTAAATACATTCAGACATGAAGTGAGGGAAGCAATAGGTTAAAAATAGAGCATGCAGCCTCTTACTGACCAGTATTTGACATATTCTGGTAGTTATTGTTGTTTTAACACACTTTAAAGGAAGACAGTTGATAGTACAAGATAATATTTTGAAATTAAATTTGACAAAATTCTTATCTGAAGTTCACATTTGTGTGGTAACATGCAAGTTTGTATTTCTACCCATATTAGAAATTTGCATCGACTTCCTTTAATTTAGTAGCTGTATTTATGCCTAACCCAGATATTTTCCCTAGCCTGAACCATTACTGGTAGGAATGTGTTTGGTTTACATTCTAACCCTAACCCATACTAAAACTTAATTCACAACTTACCTCTAAACCTGACCCCTGACCTTAAACAAGGGGTCCATCACAATAAGACCCAACTTTGGCTGCCAGAAGCGCATTTGGTTTTTAAAAGGTTAGTAAATATGCCATAAATGACACACACACACACACACACACACACGCACACACACACACACACACACACACACACCCTCACACACACACACACACGCACACACACACGTACACACACACACACGCACACACACACGTACACACACACACACACACACACACACACACACCACAGTCGTGTTTTTGTATCTTGTGGGAACTTTACATCAACTTTCATTCGTTTTTTACAGCCTAACCCTGACCATCACATATCTAACCAAAACTCAGTTAACACCTTTGTCCCAACCCCTAACCCAAAAACAGCAATTCCTCTCCTGGGGACCAAGATTTGGAGTTTGGTTCATATAAGTTTGATCAGTCCCCAGAGAGTTAGTAAAATGACATGAAACTTCCTAAATTTGTAAAATAAATGAGTACACACACCTAAAATTGACATTTTAATCACATTAAATATCTTATTTCTTTTTGGATTCACTGGCTCCAGCAGACTTTACATTGAGTCAAAACAAAATCTCATTCCCATTGTAAGCGAACCAGTTTTTTTTTTTTTTTTTTTGTTCCAGATTAATCTAGGTCTTGGTTCACACGTGCAGACCCAGTCAGAGGAGACCCAGCGTGTCGTTGTTCCCTGACACACTTGCAGAACCTTCCAGAGTCATCTGAGCCTGTCCGACAGAAAACTGGCAGCAAAGTCCTTGAGAATGCAAGAACAATTGTTTTTAGCTAAATAAACCTGCTGTTGTTTTATTGTTTTCACTGTAGGTGCAATTAGCATGCACTTTCAGTGTGTTCCATTTCGCTGCTGCATTTGTGTTCTCAAACACTGTTTAGTTTGGCTACAAGCAGAAGGCAAAGAAGATGCAAACGTTTGCACGATCCGGAACCATAAGAGCAGAAAACGTAACGGCGAAGCCAAGGATGACTGAGGATGATGGAGTCAGGAATGCCTGAGAACCCGAGTGGGTCGAAATGACAACGATTTACTGCATCGGTATGAAATAGAGGTTTATGACAAACACTGAGCTCAGCAAAAACAAAGATGTTTCCCCCCAAAAAGAAGAAGCAATGTTTAGCCTGGTTGGGGCACAAGTAAAGCCTGGTGACCCGCCAGGCTTATAATACACTGGGGGAAACCCTGTAACATATTGAAAAATGCACTTTTTGAATTGTACTATTGGTGAGAGTTTGAACTTATACTGTACCATAAATGCGTCTCTATCATGTGCCATGCAAAGACTGCTGCGCTGTTCTATCTGTTGACAAAACAATAATAATTCATAGCACATAATAAAACAGCTGCAGGCCTACATTCATAATGTCTTTTTTAAGAATGAAGTAAAGAACAGTGGATGCAGGCCATCACTGGTGTTTTGATTTGTCTCAGCTGTAAATAGTCACTTTAATTCTCTTTCAATGAAACTGTTAGCTTGAAGTTAGTTGGAGCTTGTGCTGCCAATCCGCCTCTTAAAGCTCATTAATGGACCTTCACTTGACAGACGAGCTGTCCAATGGTTCCGTGGAATCCTCTGGGCAACCAATAGGCTTCGGCTCCGAGCTGCTGCTGCTCGCTGATTGGCGGAAGGAGCTTCTGCCTCCCGAGTGCGGATGCTTCTCCTTTGGCCAAGGTTGCACTTTGCAGCTGCAGCAGGACGCGTACGGTGCGCCGCTTGAGCACGGAGAGCAGCACCGATTATCATCATCATCATCATCATCATCATCATCATCAGCAGCAGCAGCTCTGCTCTTGTTTTAATACCAAAGCGTCATTCCAGGATCTCCATCCTCACGGTGTTTCCGCCATGGACGAGATGGAGGAAGAGTTAAAATGCCCCGTTTGCGGCTCCTTTTACCGGGAGCCCATCATACTGCCTTGCTCCCACAACATTTGCCTGGCGTGTGCGCGGAATATTCTTGTGCAGACCCCCGAAGCGGAGTCCCCGCAGAGCAGCCGAGCCTCCGGGTCCGGCGTCTCGGACTACGACTACTTGGATTTGGATAAAATGAGTTTGTACAGCGAGGCGGACAGCGGGTACGGGTCCTACGGGGGGTTCGTCAGCGCTCCGACCACCCCCTGTCAGAAATCGCCAAACGGAGTCCGGGTTTTCCCCCCGGCCGTCCCGCAGCCCGGTCCGCAGCAGCACCTCCTGCCGCATCCGGCCTCCTTGCCCCCGATCCCCCGCAACTCCTGTATCACCTGTCCGCAGTGTCACCGCAGCCTGATCCTGGACGACCGGGGGCTCCGGGGCTTCCCCAAGAACCGGGTGCTGGAAGGGGTGGTGGACCGGTACCAGCAGAGCAAGGCGGCCGCGCTCAAGTGCCAGCTGTGCGAGAAGAGTCCGAAAGAGGCCACGGTGATGTGCGAGCAGTGCGACGTGTTCTACTGCGACCCGTGCCGCCTGCGGTGCCACCCGCCCCGCGGTCCCCTCGCCAAGCATCGCCTGGTTCCTCCCGCGCAGGGCCGTATCAGTCGCCGCGCGAGCCCGCGCAAGATCTCCACCTGCACGGAGCACGAGCTGGAGAACCTGAGCATGTACTGCGTGCAGTGCAAGATGCCCGTGTGTTACCAGTGTTTGGAAGAGGGGAAGCACGGCACGCACGAAGTCAAGGCTCTGGGCGCGATGTGGAAACTGCACAAGGTACGTGCGTAAAAACACCAACGCGTTCTTTGAAGCGAACAGGAGCAACAGGTCTGTCTTTAAAACAACAACAAAATGGAGGAAACAGATTTTGATATGTGAGATTTTTAAATAAGTTTCTTTCTCTTTAGGGTTTATCTTGAGGGAAAAGAAGGGAATAATTGCTTAGGGGTGACAAACCAGCAGCTGCGAATGTACAAAATACCATATAAGGATGGTTCGGATGAAGTGCCTCTTTGCTCTGGGCGGCAAGATCGAGGGGGCGGCACGAGAAAAGTTTCTTCCAATGTTAGCTTAGCTCCTGTGTAACATGCAAATAATTTAAAGCAAGACACAAAACATATTCTGTCATGCAGTTAAGCTGATTTTATTCTGTGAAGTGAAAGCTATCGAACATGGGCAAAGAGAGTGAGTGTTGGTTTGGAGAGGTGTGTGACACTCTCACCTGGAAGTGGGTTGGAATGCTACTCATGGCGGCTGTGTACAATCTTCAACTGTCTTTTAATAAAAAAAAAATAGATTAAGCTCGGTTGTTTATGAAAGAGTTTAAATGTGATCATCCATTTAAATATGGCGGCTGCAGACGCAAATAGCTTAGAACTTGAGTTAACATTTCAAAGAACATTAAACCTTTAGAATAAGTTTTAACGTCTCCAGCATACACTTTGTTGTTGTTTTCTGAGGATGGACCCCGAAGTGAGAACATCAGTGTAATTTCCTTAAAGAACTATGAGAATTGTAAGACAACTTGTAGCGGTGATAGTGTGGGAAAGGAGAGATGTTTTCAAAACCTTTAGCTATTCAGGCGCAGCCTCTGTTAGGGCCCGGACGATATGGCTCAAATATAAAATCTTCTATTTTTTTTCACATTTTTTATTTTGATATCAAATCAGATTTACGACTAATCAAGTTTTGCCCTCACCTTTTTTCCTTATCGAAAAAATTTACAAATGTGCAAAAAATTATGTATAAAGACTGACATTATTGCTATGATCCCTTCTGTGAGTTGTACATAAATTTATATATATATATATATATATATATATATATATATATATATATATATATATATATATATATATATATATATATATATTATATATATATATATATATATATATATATATATATATATATATATATATATATATAAAGCTCATAAAGTATAAGGTTGGCAGGTCTCCTTGCCATCGCCCTTATCTTGTTTTTGTGAGTGAAGCGCACATGCAGTCCTCTGGCGTAGATAAAGGAGGTTATTTTGGGACCCTCGAGTCGTCGTGGGCATCGGGCTTCGGCCGCCACATTTATCTACGCCTCTGCACCGTCGATCCTTCACCTCCGCCGTCCGCTTTCCAGTGAAGAAAAAAACAACAGAGAGCCAGATTTAGTCCCCGCAGCGCTCCACAAACACTGCAAACTCCCACACACACTCACACACACACACACACACGCACACACACGCACGCACGCACACACACACACACACACACACACACACACACACACACACACACACCACACACACACACACAGCGATGCAGGCAAGCCCAGAAAACGTGAGCAACCGCTCACACAAAAACTCGACACAAATCACTGCTTGTGCTTTCAGGAACGCTGTCCTCGTTATTTACACTTGAAACGGAGTCTTGTACCTCTCCCAAAAAAAAAAAGAAAAGAAAAAGGAAAAAATGGGAACGTTTAACCAGCCTCCATTTTTCTCATCTATTCGAGACGGAGGTGAGATGAGTCCGTCATTTCAGACGAGAGAGTTCAATTTTCAAACTGATGGAAAAGTCAGAGGAGGCTGAGTGTCTGACGACCTCGTGTGCTCTCGTCGTTTCACTGGTCTGAAATAAGAGCAGAGTATTTTAAGAAACTAATCAATGGCAAAAATATTGGGGCCAATAGGCAACCTGGTTTTTTTTGGCCTCCATCAGCAACACCTTGTTATTTCTGATGGAACAGAGTCTGATAGGGAGACAGTTTACCAGATAATTTCATTGTGGCTTTAAGTTTTTTCCCCACAATCCTGATTTGTATCAGAATTTGCATTTTGTTTTATACCACAGCCTGTTTCTCCTGAAAGCGTCATGTTAACATACATATTTTTGACCGCTTGGGGGCGCAGCTGAGACGGAATGTATTATTAAGGAGATAGTGAATTATAACAACATTAAAATAACACAATGACATGAGGGAAAACAGAAGGAAAATGCTGCTGAAATGAACAATTCATGATGCTTTTCGATTAATTGTGTTATACCTCCATAATTCAGCGTTAGGGAGAAATGTATTTGAACATTAACATGCACCGCATACTTAGAAAACATATTTAATGAACCGAGGAGGAAAAATATGAAAGCAAACAAAAAGACTTTTTACTTAGTTTCTATTGGATTAAACTCAAACAGGGAGTCAAATTCACAGCAGAGGTTTTCTCAAGTTGTGATGTTTTGTGAGGAACTTTCATGCATGTTTCTACCCACGTTGATACATTTGTTTGGTTTGAAGTGCAGACGTAGTTTTAAAACACTGGGTCTTAAATCAGGGTTAAATCAACTGCTTTGATGCTGCCACAGTTTTTCCAAGTTCTTTTGGATTATTCATTGATATAAATTGATTCTAGTTGGTGCAACAGGGGAATCTCACAAAAGATCAACCTTTTCTCATTTTATCATGTAGATTGTGTTAATCTGTTGAATATTATGCATATTTATATAAAATGTGGTCTGAGAAGTTGTGGAGTTTGAAATGAGCGCTCTAAACTAACATCCAACCAATCGACCGAGCGACTAACCAACCAATCGACTGACCAACCAATCGACCGACCAACTAACCAACCAACCGACTGACCAACTAACCAACCAAGCGACCGGCCAACCAATCGACTGACCAACCAATCGACTGACCAACCAATCGACTGACCAACTAACCAAACAATCGACCGGCCAACCAACAAAATTGTCCAACCAATCTAGTAACCAACCAATCAACCGACAGACTAACCAATCAATTGACTGATGGACCGACTAACCAACTAACTGACCAATCAACTAACCAACCAATCAACCGACTAACCAACCAATCAACCGTTTGAGCTCAAACTTGATTTTCTAAAATTTATTTAGATTTTAAAAGACTGTAATAAGTGAAGTGACAACTTTTAAGTCCTTTAAAAGTCAGAATAATTATGGATATTGTTTTATCTTAAAAGTTTAGGAGCGCTGTGTATTTTGTCAACCTATCTGTGTACCTAAAAAACTTGATTAATTCGACACTCAGAGGCAATATTGATGCTAAACCCAGAAAGTGTCAGAGAGAAAGTAAAGTTCATCAAAATGCCCTGTCAAGGTTTCTGCCATGTTGTCGTCCTGTAATTACTGCTGTGTAGCGTCCTGCTCTGCATTCACCTCCAGGCTTTATCACATCAAGAAAACCATCACATAGGCGCCTCTATTTTCCTCCTTCACACTTCAACAGATCAAAGCTGCTGTTTGATCTCTGAGCTTTTCTTACTGGGCTGCTGCATTTTTCATCATCATCATCATCGTCATCGTCATTATCACTGGCTAATGTTCGTAGCTTCTTTGAAGTTACGAACTCTGTGTCACATTTCTAGTATTCCATCTTTTTTTGCTTTCTTTCTGAAATGTTTTTATTTTTTTCAGTCCGCATCCTTCACTGTCCTCTCCTTTATCTTTATTGGGTAAGAGATGAACAACCTGCCGCCATGGCAACCAAGTCCTTCTTGATGCTGTACAGAGCAACAGTGGTCTCTAAGATACCGGGAGCCGTGAGGAGTTCATCCCAGTCGCTTTACGATAAAACCTCAGGGATTTATCTCCTTTCTTGCAGTAGATTGATGGCAGCGCGTCTGAAACGTTGCGCAATGCAATGTTCCCAAAGTCGACCTTAGTGGCAGAGCAGCGATTGAAAAATAAGGGTTTTACAGCGTGACTCATCCAGTTTCTGTCTGCCTTTTGTGAGCAGACGGTTGGTGATGTGTGGACAAGATGCCCGCTTTGTTATCGCATCACGGTGAACTGTTTGCGACTCTTTGCTGATGCTGTTAGGGGCCACGCGGGTCGTTAAGTGAGGTCGGGGTCAGACTGTGTTGTTGGGCGCCTCTGTTCTCACCTGTTAGTTACTCCGCTCCGCACTAGATGTCCTAGGAGAGCGGCGTTGACCTGAGCCTCCCCGAGCCTCCTCCGCACACCTGCAAGTACTGTCTCGACCTCCTGATGGTGTTTCTGCAAAAACCATGACATATGTCGCCTCAGAGCCAATCAAAAACAACCAGTCGGGTGGAGATTTGATCACCAGTAGATCTGTGAAGTCGACAGCTTCACCAAAACACAAATTCAGGCTTTCTACGTGGTTTTTATTTTAAAATGACACACTTTCCTTGACTGTCAAAGACAATTTTGGCCAATTTGTGAAGTTTGAATTCAAGGCTTGGCCATTTTTTAAATGGAGAATTGTCAGCAGGATGAACAAGAATTAAAATCTATTTCTACACTACTTAGATTTTCTTCCACACTACTTTGGCCAAATTTTACTGGATGATAAATTGCCGTAGAAATTATTGCGACACGCAATAATAGTGTTGTTTTGAGACAATTTTCAAGTAACGTATTGATAAGGAAAGTTCGCCCTGTCAAAGACTTACAAACTTGAATTTTGTAAAGAACGCACTGGACCTGGAAGACATTGTAGATATCTAAAGTAAAACGCAACCAAACACAAAAAAAATGAAATGGAAATTAAAACAACACGCAATGGAAACCATAGATAAAATGGATGACAAAGTCTCTAAACAAAAATGTCCTTCACACCCAGCTCATTTCAGTTTGCAACGTGATTAATTGATTAACTAATTGATTGATTAGATTAATTACTGCAACAGGCTTATGCAGGAGTCCTGCTTATTCAAAGCGTTCCTGTTTGGTGCCTTTAATGTCAGCATGTGTTTGAGCCTAAGCTGTGCAGCAAGAAAAGCAGGCCTAACTAAAACAGACATGAAGGCGGCTCTCATCCACCATGGCCCACAAAGTAAGCTAATGAGGACAGACAGCGCAGGTGCTAGGATGACTATTAAAAACCTCATTACAATCTCGAGGCTGATGTTGTCAGCTGCGTCTGGGCGGCTGCAGACTCTTCAAATCTCGGCGCGAGTGAGGATGGAAAAGCTAAAAAGTCGCGATGGCTGTCCTCCTCTAGTGTCGCAACGAGACTCGCTGTCCGTCACATCTGTTGTGCTCACAGGATTCCTCTGCCGGGCAGATAGTCTGACTCACAGGACATCCACTCAGAGCGATGCTTCAAACGATGGGGTTGCTGCGGACAGAGTGCTAACTACGAGTCAGGAGACAGGACAAATGGCGTCTGGCCTTTCTGAGGCTGGAACAGTTTGTGTTCTGGGCAAATGTTCGTCCTTTTGCTTTTTTTTTTTTTTTTTTTTTTCCTTTATCGGAAAAGAAGAATGACGTGTATGTTTTGTAACGTGGCAGGAAATTTATAGATAGGGGAAGTTGAAAGAACTCCACATCAAGGCAATGCAAAAACGTTTGTAGCGACTAATCTCTTCGCAATAAGCAATCAATCAATCAGTCAATCGCACAATGAATTAAAATGAGCTTGATAATTTCCAAAATATGAGGGTTTTTTCTTTTTTACAGGTTTCACAATCCATTTTATTCATGGTTTCAGTTGTGTGTGTGTTCATTTCTGTTTTATTCGTCCTTTTTGTTTGTGTTTTACTTCAAGCACTTAGTATGTCTTCCATTTCCAATGCGTAGTGTTTTGTTCAAAATTAAAGTTTATTTGTCTCTGACAGGGCGAACGTCTCTTTGGACATTTATTTTATTTTCAGCTGAACTTTCTGGCGGGGGCTTCTTTTTGTTCAAAATGAGTCCTACTATAGGTAAAACACTGACTGCCGATAACCTCACCACATAACCCCACTTCAGAAAAATCTAAGAGATCACTCTAAAGTTAAATGGATTAAAATGTGCTTATTTTATTTGCTAATAAAGGTTCCAGAATGTGAATCTAACCCAACTTCTGGTTAGATTCCAGAAGTTGAATCTAACAACTAATCAAACTGTAGTTGTGCCTGTCTTAAGCATCCAAAGATATTAATCAATCAATCAATCAATCAAATTTTATTTGTATAGCACATTTCAGCAAGGCATTTCAAAGTGCTTTACATAATAAACACAAGAATACAAACTCATGCAACATATAATAGACAACGCATTGTTACATATTACATTTCAAATGAAATTCTAAACAGGTGTGTTTTTAGTTGAGATTTAAAGGAAGTCAGGGTTTCTGCTGTTTTACAGTTTTCTGGAAGTTTGTTCCAAATTTTTGGTGCATAGATGCTGAAAGCTGCTTCTCCTCTCTTGGTTCTGGTTCTGGGATGCAAAGCAGTCCAGAACCAGAAGACCTGAGAGGTCTGGAAGGTTGATACAACAACAGCAGATCTTTGATGTATTGTGGTGCTAAGCCGTTCAGTGATTTGTAAACTAACAACAGTATTTTAAAATCTATTCTTTGAGCTACAGGGAGCCAGTGGAGGGACTTTAAACTGGTGTTATGTGCTCTATCTTCCTGGTTCTAGTGAGAACGCGAGAAGCAGCTTCTGGATCAGCTGCAGCTGTTTGATTGATTTGTTGGACAGGCCTGTGAAGATGCTGTTGCAATAATCAATGCGACTAAAGACAAACGCATGAATGAGTTTCTCTAGATCTAGCTGAGACATTAGTCCTCTAATCCTGGAGATGTTCTTCAGGTGATAGAAGGCTGACTTTGTAATTGTCTTTATGTGGCTCGCAAGGTTCAAGTCCGAGTCCATCACTACTCCCAGGTTTCAGGCCTGATCGCTAGTTTTTAGTTGTAATAACTGAAGCTGTGCATTGACTCTAGATCGTTCCGCTTTAGGTCCAAAAATAATGACTTCAGTTTTGTTTTTGTTCAGCTGGAGAAAGTTTTGGCACATCCACACATTTATCTGTTCTAAACATTTATTCAGTGATTGGATGGGTTCAGAGTCACCTTGTGACATCGTAATGTAGAGCTGTGTGTCATCCGCATAGTTGTGGTAGCTAATATTATTTCCTGTTATGACCTGAGCTAGTGGGAGAATATAAATATTAAATAAGAGGGGTCCTAAGATTGAACCTTGGGGTACCCCACATGTGACCTTTGACCTCTTTGATAAGAAGTTTTCATAATAATCAAAAGAAAAGTTTCTAAACTTAAATCAACTTTATTCCCAATATTATTATTATTAGACTCTGACACATAACAACTTGGGACTTTTCATTTCTTATGCAGTCCTCCACTAGCTCTCGTCTCCATTTTCCTTCCTTAATGACAAATTAATAGGAACCCAGAAGCCTTTCACAGCAACATGACGCAGATCACAGAGTGTGTCGTTTCTGCTATCAGTGATTCTGAGCCGACAGGACGCGGCGTGAAAGGACGGAGGACGAGGCGGCGGCGCAGAGGCAATGAATTTTCACAGTGGGCGTTTAGCCGGATGATGCTCCATTACTAGCAGCGGGCGTTGGGCCCTCGAGCTGCATGTAAGGAGATTAGCCGTGCAAATGTTAATGGAAGGCAGAGATAAAGAGCGGGAAAATGAGAGCAAGGGAGTGACCCCCAAACGCCCAAAGAGAGGAGGTGAAACATTGACTGGGCAAGGAGAAGAGGATTAGTCATTATAGGTGCAATGAGCCTCCAACTTCAGTTCACACAGGAAACCCTGGTTTCCAGACAGAAGTGTTTTTATGTTGACGTATTAGTGAATTATAGGGGTGAAATAATACATCCAGCTCACAGGATGAAGATTATACATCTCACTCTCAAACCAGATTAGACAAGGTTTATACATGTGGGAAAAGTCCCAAATTTTTCCATTAATTATTTGTTTGCGGACCACAAAGTGTTAAAGAATCTGCGATTCGTGTAGAACATGGCAGTCCAAATTGGACCAGCTATATTATTCGTTTGTCCCTCTCCTAGACAACTTTGGCAACACAATAGGGAAACTCAAGAACAATTTCCTTGTTTTTGCTTCATAATAAGAGTCTGAGACTCGACTAATTTTATCACGTATGATCATGTGTGTTGCTGCTTTTATGAGTACGAAATTTGGACTCTGACTAAAATCAACAGAGCAAGTTTATTTGCAAATCTAAACATATTTAGGTTATTATTTGACTCACTTTCTGTCAAATAATAACATACGCACACTAACGATGCAAATTAGGTGATTATATTGTTTAGCAGCCACTTTCCTAGCTGAACAGTTGTTGTCACACATTTTCACTTTGCAAGATGTTTTGGTGTCAGAGAGAGGCGTGAAGTCTCATTGCGCCCCTAGTGGATGACGTCAGAAAGTGCACAAACAGCTGGATTGGACTGAGCTGGATCCTCTCCACATATGTCAAACTCCGGGGCCCCGGGGACCAAATCTGCCCCGACGTAGCTTTTTATGCGGCCCTTTAGACTCCAGATTCCATCAATTATTTAATTCTTTTATTTTAAAAATCCACACAAGGTCAAGAGGTCCCCACATTTTTTCTTCTTCAGATTTTTACTGCAATTTCTTCTTAAAATTGGTCAAAAACATCAGATTTAAATAACTGCTGCCTCTATAACTCGACGTGACGTCGGTGACTCATATTACGGACATTAAAAAAGTCACATTTAGCACTAGTGTCATAGAAATGTCTCACAGTTATTTCTGAACAACAAGCCATTCAAAACACAGAGCTACATAAAAGCTTTAAAAAAAAAAAAAAAGCCATCATCATCTGAATGCGCGCCATACTGTCATTGTTACTTCTGTGTGGATTGTTAAATCTCCTTTCTGCATTATTGATGACGGCAGATTTCGTCAATGAATTATGCACCGGCCGCTTTAGGCTTTGCTCGTGGGGAAAGACTTGTTAAGCAAGGAGGAGAATCCAAACTCCGGGAAACGTTTTGACAACGGAAACGTCCCGACAGGGAGAGAACATCACCGGGACGGCTGCTTTAATGTTTTTTTTATTTTTTTCATCTTTAATCATCATAAACAACCACATTCTTTCATGCTTCAACATGCAAACTTTATTCTCTCTTTGCTGGTTTAGCATTTTTTTTTTATATATATAAATACAAACAGAGGCTGACGTTTGGTTTATGTGTGTTTTTTTTGTTGTTGTGCCTAAACTGATTGTTTAAAGATTAAGAAATATAAGAAATAATGATAAAACAAATAAATAAATAAAAAAAAGACCCTGAAACCTTAAAAACAGCAGTGCAGTTTTTAAAAGTAGGTTACAGAGCTCTAAAGCTATCTCCGCACTGGAAGTAATGAGACTTTTTTTTCTCTCTCTCTCTCCAGATGTGTCTTTTCAATTAGCTAAAAGAGGTGTGTGTGTGCTATCGCTTCTCTTTTCCACTTTAGGTGACTGTGTTCCCACCTCTTCCGCTCCTTCCTTCCCCTGTGGAGACATTATTCCAAACGGCCTCCGCCGCCCCGCCTGCCTCAACATTAAAACCTTTTCCTACCGCCGAGTCACTAATAGGAAACGTACGAAACGGTCCCCGGAGCTGCCGGTGAATTATTCATGGCCACGACGTGCGCGTTTCCACTCGGCTTAATTGCAGAGGCGATTGGGTCCCCCATAAATACCTCTAAGCTGAACCCCTCCCAAAATTCATCCAAAAACACTTGTTTGTTTTTTTTCTCTTCTTCTTTCACCCTGAAGCCACCTGGTTCGGCGGCACTTTGCATGAATGCAAGCGGTAAATTGTTCAGCTGAAGCTTAAAAAAAATAATAATAATAAATAAATAAATAAATACAATAAAATTTCTCCTCCAGGGACCGGTGGCAGCCAGACATAAAAATCCCGAGAGCGTGATTGACGTCACAGGAGTGAAATCTATCAGCCCGGCAACAGATGAAAATGCATATGAGCAAATGTGTGATTTTCAGGCACGCTAGTTTTTGTACTGACGTTTCTCATCAGTCACCCGCAGGAACGGTGACAGTCACTTTGCATCATGAGCAAAAGCAAAATGTCAGTGGATTTTATTGGGATTTAATGTAGGCTATGCAGTGCCGGATTTAGAAGGATAGGGGGCCCGGGGCTAGAGAGTGTTTTGGTGCCTTTTCCTAAAATATCAGTAATAAAAAACCCAACCATTTTACTCAGGACAATTACAGTGCATTACAAACTACTCATTACATTAGCTCAACCAAAAAAAACCCTAAATCACCAAAAACGTCCGAAAAGGAAATCAGCTGCTTCTTCTTCACTGCCCCACCCTTAAAGCGGTGCGCTGGATGGATGTTGCAAAAACAGGTGGTACAAGCAGAAAATTATTTTTTAAAAAAGGAAGAAAAGCTCAGCTGCTCCTCCTTTTGCTTCAAAATCCCAAACGTTCAAGGATCCCAGCTCCGTCTTGCCCTCCAACCCATTCGCCGCAGAGGCCCTGTCCTCCCATCTGCCGGCCTCGACGGTGGAGAAGCGCCTCCACTTTCCTGTGACCTGCTTTTCGGGGACGGAGCTCCACGGGCTTTGGGAACAGACGCCGCGGAAAAACGCCTCCGGACAACCGAGCGCATCTCGTTTTCGTCTGCTCCGTCGCCGAACGTCTGTCGACCGGGCAAAGCAGGACGGAGAAAGGAAAGCTACTTTCTTCTTTCTTTTTTTTTTTCGGTCAGCTTGGAAGGGCAGGAAGTGAGGGAACCTGCCTGATCTGTGCCAAAAAACCAGCAGAGTTTGAGCTGAACGCCGTGGACAGAGTGAGTGTGACTGGCGAGATCTTGAAGTGAGAGAAGCAGCAGATGGATCCGGGGTGGCAGGAGTTTGTCAGGAGAAGAGGACTTTGCTTTTTTTTTCCAGTTCGAATACAATAAAAGTCTAGCCTGTACTCTGAAGAAATATTGGGATTTTTTTTTCTTTTAGGGGAAGCATCTCATAACGCAGATTGAATATTAATCTGCCCAGTTGGAGCCGGGAGGCTGATAACAACGCAGCACGAGGAAGGACTTGAAATCTTCCCAGCGGGCCGAATAAATCTCATTACTCTCGGTTTATCTAGTCTGTGCACAAGTTTGAGCTGAAACAAACAAACAAACAAAAAAAACAACTTCTGGCAAAACAGAAATACCACAATAATAATAATTTTAAAAAAATTCCATTCTTGAGTTTTCCTACCGATTTGTCTAGCCGACGAATGCCTTCGTGCGCCGTAGCCGCGTTTCAGTGAGCCGTATCGGGAGCACAGAGCTGTGAAGCCGACGCAAGAAAGAGACTCGGTTTTCCGAAGCGCGATGTGGGAAAACTTCGAGGGATAAACACAAACAGATCTGGACTTTATGAAAACGCGGCGAGAAGAAAACCATTGTTGGGGGTTAAAAAAAAACAAAACAAAAAAACAGCTATACTTTCAATCCATTCTGATCGGGATGAAATTGTTTTTCATAGAATGAGTGGAAGTGACTGACGTTAAATATGATCCTATAAAACGATCACTCAGAGTGGCTGAATGTGCATAACATGATTCACTGCAGAGGGATTCAGAGTTCTCTCTCACTTAATGTCAAGTTGCAAAAAGATTTATAAATCTTTATATTTGTAAAAAACCCTCAGGAGCCTCATTTGACTAAGTTTGTGCAGCAAAATGTTTGGTTTGTTTATTCTTTGGCTTTGAAGATAGAAATGAACGTCTAATGTCTTCACAGCCAAAGCGGCACAAACAAAACATTTTGACGCACAAACGTATTCGAGTTGATTGACGCCAATTTTGTCTGACTCGGAAGGAGGCGGGGAGTTGCCGGCTGACCTTTCATGACCTCTAGACGCAACACTTTGAACAGTGTCATTAGCTAGCCTAAATCAGCAGCTCTCTAAATGTAGATTGTTGCTCTGCATGGCGTAAAACGTTAATTTTGCACAAGAATCCTGGTGTCGGTGTTTAGGTTTACATAACCCGAGACATCTTTTTTAGACATAAACTTGTCTCTGTAGACTTTTCCGTACACAGTGACATCTAATAGTTAAATCACTGCACAGGGGGAGGGAAGAGATACTTTTTCCAGTAATGACAATCTCTTGAGACTCTAAAATATGAGTCCCTGGTTAACAGAGAATGCCCTGAATAAAGTTCAAATATTTTCGTTCAGATCTTTGCTCAGCTGTTGCCAGCTCAGACCGTTCCCCAGTTGCGTGGACTCATGTCGGCGTCAGCTGTCACGTTTCCTTTTTTTTTTTTCTTTCTTTCCCAAACTCTGGAGTTCAAAGGTCAGCTGTCAGCCCCAGCAGGCCGTCTCCCATTTGGTTGACTAGCGTCAGATTCCAGAGGCCCCGGCTGTCACCGAGGAGCGTGTGTTGGATTGTTTTCACAGCGTTTTCCACCGGATCAGCCAGAAGCTGGTTTTTATTGCGCTCTTCCGCAGCCGAGACCGTTTTTCTTTCTCTTCGTCGGGAAACGCCGCAAAGAAACCCACCGCCAGGAGACAACACGCCCACCGACTGGACGGCGGTTCGAGTTCAACCCAACGCGGTTCCCAGAGGGTCAGAGGGTCGAGCCCCGTCCTCGCTCGCTCTCTCTCACCTCCATGTTCACACGGCCTCGCTCTACATACATGCAAACAAGTCATCTCTTCTTTCCTGCTATCCAAACAGAAGACCTTCTGTGTCATTGCACTCGTCCACAACCGTGGCATTTCCTGTCATGTGTGCTGAGCTCAGCTCTCAACAGGAGCCCAGCAGCTGTAATCCAATAATAACGAAGCAAAGTTCTCTCGAGATGTTTTTAATCCTATCTTTTGCTTTCGGTGCCTGTCGCATCTCAACAGTACAGCTTGAGGAAGCAGTAGTTTTTAATTTTATGACTTGGAACATAAAGAGACTTTTACTGCCAAAAAACAGCTGCGTAAGACTGACATGACGTAACACCTGTTATGAACGTGAAGGAGTCTTCACGAACGCTTACGACTGTTGTCACGACGTGTCAGTCGGTCAACAATGACACTTTCAATGCAAAGTTGCTCTAAACGTTTCATTAGAAGTCTGTTGAACGTGTCATTATTTACCGAAGAATGTCGTAAACGTTCATATAGACTCCTTCACGTTTATGACAGACTTATGCACACCCCTTCAAATAAAGTGCTGACCAATAACCTTGGTTATTTTAGGTCACTGTAGATGACAAAATTTGTCTCACTGATATCTGGTTTGTTGTTGAACTCATCACAGTAAAAACGTCCTCAGGACTTCAGAGACAATGGGCTTTTGTGTGTGTGTGTGTGTGTGTGTGTGTGTGTGTGTGTGTGTGTGTGTGTGTGTGTGTGTGTGTGTGTGTGTGTGTGTGTGTGTGTTCTATTTCAGTCCAAGCTCCTGAAAGCGTCCCCATGTGTTTGTAGCTCTAATGTGTTTATCCTCCACAGGGTCAGCTGTCCCAAGCCTTAAACGGTCTGTCAGACAGAGCCACCGAAGCAAAAGAGTTCCTGGTTCAGCTGAGAAACATGGTGCAGCACATCCAGGTACTCACCCATCCACCCAAACCAAAAGACGCTTTTCCTTTATTGCAGCCTCCAAAAGTTTACTTGATCTTGCGCTGCTGTTTTCGTACCAAGGTTAAAATCTTTAACTTATGACATGCTGCTCGATTTAAAAAAAAGGAGGAAAAAGAACCTGAATGTCTCTGCTGGATTTGTGTTTATGCTGATGACGCTGTAGTGTATGCTGGATTAGGAAGCTCACGTGAAGACAAAGCTGGACGAAGCGGTGGTCAGCCTGACTGGTTGATTAGAGGAGGAATGTGGGATTAAAGGCCTCCATTGATACTCATCCCAAAGACTTAGATACACCAGAGTGGGTGTGTGTGTGTGGAGGAGCAAATAATAAAGACGTGTGAAAATGGACAACAAAATATTTCAAGGTCTAAAAATATTATTGTAATTCAGACTGTTTAGTTAATGATAATTATTATATTTATATTATGATATGATAGTTTTATGTCTTTATTTTTTAATTAAAAAACATGAATGTTAAAGAGAGTTATTAAGGTTGTAAAATTCTGGGATTTTTTAATTTTTTTTTAGACATTCATAAGATATTCATTCCGTAAAGAATAATAAAAAACAATAAAAACTTTATTTAATTAAACTTATTTAATTTAAAATGTTTAAAGCTGGCCCTGGACGGGATGTATTAATCGATCAATCGATTTATCTGACATTATTCATAGAGCGTTTTTCAGTCAATGAAATGTGACACAAAGTGTTATATTTGACCATCGCACCAAAAATTCCTGAGGTAGGTGAAAAAAACAAAAAACAGAATTATTGGAAAGGTAGAACAAGACAAGGAAGAAAGTGAATTCGTAAAAAAAAAAAAAAAAAAGGTAATAACCAGAGAACGAAATAAAACCATTCAATGCTAAAATGCTAAAAACACTTTTAACATTTAACCATAATACAGAAAAATAGACATCACGAGTATTGAATTTATTGGGGAATCTGTCCAGTGCTAAAACCAAGACAAAAGGAAAAATAATATTAAAGCCATTCGGATCATAGAAGTAACAGCAGAGAACCAACAAAAACTAAAATCTCTTAGAATTTGATGAACAGAAAAAAAAGATAACATTTTTTTAACTCCAAGTAAAAGTCAAGTTAAATAAGTTTTTCATTAATTTTTTTAAAAAACATCACAGATTGTGAGAAAGCTCATATCTGCGGGGTTTTTTTTGTTTTTGTTTTTTCACCCCTCAGGAAAACGGCGTGGAGTTTGAGGCCTGTTTGGTGGCGCAGTGCGATGCGCTGATCGACGCCTTGAACCGGCGCAAAGCCCAGCTGCTGGCCCAAGTGAACAAGGAGCATGAACACAAGCTTAAGGTGGGTGAAAGTGACAAGACGTTTGACGTCGTGTGCGTCCAAACAGGGCGAAACGACGTCCATCTGCTTCCCCCCGTCACAGCGCTCTGGTTCAAACACAAACGAGGCAGAATGGTGACGCTCTCTCTGCAAATCAGGTCTCAAATTGGAATGGAAAACAGAGACTGGTGCCTCTCTAGCATCTGAGAAAATCGAATTGGGCTGACATAAACTGAAGCTGCAACTCGCCCAGAGGGGAGCAAATCTGTCCTTGTTGACATGAAATGTTTTTATCTGGAGCTCAGTTGCTTAAGAGAATCCTTATCTTTGTGAGGTCTTTTTTGAGGTTACGCATTTCATTCATTGAATGTTTGAGTTGTCGTTCATTGCTTCATTATCCTTTAAAACTCATCCTCTCCAAATCGAACACGAGATGTGAGTGAGAGGAGAGAAAAGGAGAGAGACAGCGCTGTGCAGAATCAGAGCTTCACACGTGTAGGTGGGGTGAAGAACGCAGCCTGCGCTCGGCGGCTTGTGAGCGGAGCCACACGCTGCACAAACACGCCTTCCCACCACCTGCCTGCCATCATTTCTTCCTTTTTACCCATCGTAGCGTTGTATTTTATTGGGATTTTATATACTGGGTCCACGCTTTGGTTGGCATTCAGCTCCCCTGATTCACATGTTTAGTTGCAATTACAGCTGACATTTGAGAATATGTTTCCGGCGGTTTCCCCTCTTAAAGACTGACTTCTGGTGCTCTATCTTTGTTGCAACAAAGCTCAAGCTTCGTCAAACTGAAATAACCCGTTTCACAGACCAGGAATAGCAGGTCTTTACTCATCCATGTGTTTTTTTATATAACTTTTTTTTTCCTTTTTGCGTTTAAATATTTTCCAACTTACCTAATGTGACAAAGCTTTTTTTTTTTTACTGTTTATGCCACAAAAAGCATTCAAAACCCAAGAGAAAGAAGACGCTTAAAAGCTCCCGCCTTTTTCCGAGCTACAGCTTGAACGACTCCGTCCACATTCAAAATATAACGCGTCGCCATGATGGATGAATTTCTGATGATTTTTTTTTTCTTAGGTCGGCGGAGAACACACTTCACACCTTCTGGCCGCGACGTGTTTCCATGCACCTGTCAGCTTGCTGTGCGCGCGCTCGCTGCTAACGCGATCCCGCCGCGTTTCCCACCCGGTTTGCTGATGCAACTCAGCGGCGCCGCTGTGCTTCCCGGGATTCCTCCCGTTAAATGGAGACGTCAGTCAGGATGGAGACAGTTGCGCGGAATCCCCAACAGGCGTTTTGTACGCATGCGCAGTCGCCGGGCTTTAACAGCAGCACTCAGCAGACTCCTCCAGTCATTGAGTTGCACTTAAGCGGCGTCGGAAAGTCAGACAGACACCTGAAATCTGTCCGCAGACGATGAGAGGCGTGCGGCACACACACACACACGCACGCACGCACACACACACATGCCCGGATTTGCCTGGAAATGAAAATGCAAAACTGAACCAGCGCAGGAAACATCTATTTATCAAACGCAGCCACTGAAACGTTTGTGCAACTACAAATCAGGATTTATTGACACCCCTCATTTATCGATGATGGCAAAGTAGCCTAGTGCAGTAGCCTTTTCCCTAAAATAAGCTTTTTAGCTATTTTGTTTATTTCTTTGCCCTGTTTAGCACATTGAACAGAAGAAGTCAATGTAAGACAACGTGCCACATAAAACTGGCCGCATTTAGACCAAAATTAGCATTTTGGCTAATTTTAGCCTATAACTAAAAATGTTTCTTTCTTAAAGGTTTTTTTTCTCTCTTTTAACGATAGTGGCCCCCATTCTAAAATACTAGGACAGGAAAGCAGGCAGTGAGAGAGAGACATGTGGCTAAGGCCACCAAGTTGGGACTCGAACCCGTGAGGGCCGCGCCGAGGACCAAGGGTTTGGCGGGCCCCGTTAAAATTTCTTCAAAAATGTTCTAGTGTTTGGTCTAGATCTAGAAGGTCACATTAGAAAGCTACGGCGGCCCAGATTTGTCCCGCGGGCCTTGAGTTTGACACCTGCGTGATAGACCAACGTGAAGTATTGTACTTGCAAGGCTTTTTTTTTTATGTTTTGTAGTCTTTTCAGAGCTGCTACAGTTGAAAAGTTTCCCTCATCCTTGTTGCACAGTCAGCCATCTTGGGTGTGTCGTTTCTGCAAAAAGATCAATTTGGATTGAGGTCTGCACTTTGACTTTCTGTCTAATTCTGGAGCTATGCTAACAATGACGGCTCTGTTGTCGGCGGACACAGTTTGCCCACATTTAGATGAGGCGTCATGCATGCTTCCAGAGGAAAAGGTGTCCAAATTTATTTATATGTATTTATGCAAATAAAAGCTGGAGCGAATAGCGATGCATCCTCAAAGACCAGAGCTCCGTCCAAACACCCTGTCATTTTAATAAAAGGCAAAACAGTTTGACTTCTGGGGTTCGTTTTCAAAAAATAAAAATAAAATCCACCTGACTTATTAAGAAACTTCAATACAAACATTTTCACTCGTATCAGAATTTGTTCCTAAAGGTCTGAGTAGTGCGATCCCTGTTTTCTCCAAGCCTTCATTGCCTCTTAGACCTGCTGCGTTTATGGGTGGAGAGTGGAGTCCCTGCTTCCTCTTTGGCTTTCCGTTTCCATCTTCTTCTGCCTCGCATGTGTTTCTTTTTCTGCGCTGTAATCGTTTCCATGCTTTTCCAAGAAAGTCAAACTGTAACAAACGGGACGTTGTGGCCGTGACGATGCAGTGCAGCCCCTGTCCTTCGGGAAGGGGTGAAGACGATGCCGTCGAGCCGCAGCCGCAGTGTGTGTGTGTGTGTGTGTGTGTGTGTGTGTGTGTGTGTGTGTGTGTGTGTGTGTGTGTGTGTGTGTGTGTGTGTGTGTGTTTTGCGAGGCCAAATGTGCCGCAGTGGCCCAATAATTAAAGCGGGCATGAATAGAAGGAGGCTGGGAGAGATGAAGAGAGAGAGAGTGAGAAAGAGTGAGAGAAAAGATGGCTCATTATTTTAGCTGCTACCGAATCACAAGAACACGAAACCCACATGAGATTCGTGTGCAGTTAGCAGCTGCTGGTGGGAGAAACCGGGGAGGAGAGAGTTGATGGAGAATTGCGTTCGGGCTCCGATTTGCCCCCCAAAATGATGACAGATGCAGAAATCAGGCAACGGAAATTGCAGTAATTGTATTTCGGAGACTTCGTGCCGAGGTTGTGGCCCACTTACGCGAATGGTTGGATTCGCCAAATGGTTGTCGAGATTTCAAATCTTGCCCACCGGGGTCACACCGCATAACTGCTTCATCCTCCGCCCTCTTGCCCCAATTCAAATAAATGAATCTTCCTCATCTGTCATCTGGTGGGCAGATGAACGCTGATGATAGCTGAGTTGAACATTTCAGTAAGCGGTAACTCTCTCTCTCTCTTTCCTCAACAAGGTAAAACGGCTTCAAAAACATTTTTTCACTTGAAGTCGCAATCCTGAACTTTTTCGCCCGGTTCCACATTTTGTGTTACCAACGGCGCAGATATCAGTTGTGCCACAGTGAAACGTAACTGGAGCAGTTTTTCGATCCGATTCGTCGAACCGAGGCTGGAGGTTTTTCCACCCAGTGAAAAGGTTAGAAATCCTTATTTTATTGTCAGAAAATCAAACTACTTTGAATGCTCGCATAACAGAAAAATAAAATAATTGTTTTACAAAAGCACACACATCATTTTGCAAGTCAGCTTTTAACAAAAGAGTGACAGGTTCTAATTATTTCAGCTGCCTGTGCAACAATCACATGTCCCATTAGCTTGAAGTGACTGGAGCTAAGCAGCATGTTAATGTTGCATGTTAATGTTAAAGAAACAGGTTGAGAGCTAAGTTGCTGAAGTGAAATTAACAACAATACATAGATGAAATGTGCGAAGAGAAGGACTTTTAGCTGCTTCCATTCACAGCTGCAGTGTATTCTCGTGACAAAGACAAAGGTGTTAGAAATCACAACACTCTTAAAACCTTAGACAGGGTGCCGATCTGATAGGTATCCATAGTAATACCTATTTATTTTCACATTGGTGCTGGAAACATTGCTGTCACTCCTGACTTCTTGGGTGGCCGTTGCGTTGAGACAGATTTCAGACTGGCAAATGTAAGCGCTGTCGATCTTCTGCAACTTTCGGCTGCATCTTCTGTTGTCTCACGCGAGTTTTCTTTCTTCTCGAATTTAACTTTTGTAAAAGTGCTAACTGATGCCCTTCGGTTTCTTCCACTCGCAGAAATCCCTTCTGTCCGGGACTCCCAAAGCATCTGTTGTCATTTTTTTAATCAGGGATTTTGAAGGTCAGTCTTGAGTTCAGTGATTTTGTCCACTTGTAGCAGAGCTCTACGACACAGATGACAGATATCAAGATCCGGTCCATTTCAATTTGCCTAAAATCTGGTTTGAGGTCCGATAAAGGAGCGGGTTTTGGTTTCGCCCTGTGAATCTGTCCAGCTGCTGTCGCCAGTGAATCATCTTCACGGAAGCTGGCCGGTCCGCCGGGCGGATTTTCCTCTCCGTTCAGCCTCGGAGCAGCTCGGAGAGCAGCAGTTTCCTAGCAACACACAGTCCGGCGCTTGCATTTATTTCACACTGTTGCAAAGAGACGCTGGACATCAGCGCTGTCAGCGAGCGAGGAGGAGGGAGCAGGACGCGAGGGGAATCTCCCACCTGGGACAAACTGGTCAAGTGTTGACCAATCCGAAGCCAAGCCTTCCCCTTCCTTTCTGCCACTTTTCCTTTCAGATGTCAGTCGTCATTTCAGAGTGTTTCCTTCTCCTCCTGCTCCTGATGTAACTCGCCGTGACTGTCTCCAGCGCGCGCGTGAAAACAACATGACACTTTCTCCTCGCTGACGTCAGCGACAGAAACTGCACCCGTCAGCCTCCTCTTCCTCCCTCGACGTGTGTCCCAAGAGGCGAGAAAAAAAAAACCTACCAACCAGGACCTAATCGATCACCCGATCAGTCCGGCCGCTTATCATCCTGCTCATTCATTCACTGTCTCTTTGCTCCCTTTAATCTTTTTTTATTTCCATCGATCGTTTTTTTTTTTCTCGTTATAAATATTGCTTTTATTTTCCCTCTTTCTACCTTGAGTAAATAAATGTTTTTCTATTTCACCTTCTTTTTTTTATTTCATTTCCCAGCACTCAACAAATTGCTCTCAGAAACATTAGCTTTGCTGTGGCGACTAGAACGAAAAGCCTACAGTAATTCATCAGTGATTTAGCTCTTTTTAATCCCTTGTAGTTTTGTAAAATGCGCTTTTCCCTCCTTCCCCGTCTGTCCAGGTGGTTCGGGATCAGATCTCCCATTGCACGGTGAAGCTGCGTCAGACAACAGGATTGATGGAGTACTGCCTGGAAGTCATCAAGGAGAACGACCCCAGTGGCTTCCTGCAGGTGAAAGGACTTCTGGGAAATTTCGAAGTAAAGATTGAGGGCCGGGAGCGGGATTCATTTAGTTTCATTCAGTAATGTACCGGTGTCCGGTTCCAGATCTCGGACGCTTTGATCCGGAGGGTCCACATGACCGAGAGCCAGTGGGGGAAGGGAACCCTGACCCCGAGGATGACCAGTGACTTTGACCTCACCCTGGACAGCGGGCCCCTCCTGCAAACCATCCACCAGCTGGACTTTGTGCAGATGAAAGGTAAAGCAGGGGGACGGCTCCGACAAGATTTTCCAATTCTCGAATCTTTCTCGAACAAAAGCCAAGGCTTCTGCATCAAACCACGTTATCAAAATGTAAACCCTCAGATATTTAGTGCGCACTTCCTGGGAGCTGCCGCTCGGTCCTGCCGGTGTCCTCCTTTATCCGTGGCAGCAGCCTCTTGAGTCTGGAGTTAAAGAAAGCTTGTTGTGGAGCGCGACCTGTTTAGCTCGCACACAGAAACTGGTTTCATATTCAGGACGGAGCAAGGAACGTCGCACGTTTATGATCGTTTCGTCACCATTTAGTCGAAACTTCTCAAAAAGTCTGCTATTCATGGAAGCTGTTGGTCTTTGCGGCGCGGCGCTGAGATCTGGAGCGCGGCTCTGCGAGGTGGATGTCTTTTCGTATCTCAGCCTGTAATCTGTCCTGGGTTTTGTTTGTTTTCCTCAGTCCCAGCTGCTCCCATCCTCCAGCTCGAAGAATGCTGTACCCAGAACAACAGCGCCACGTTGTCATGGAAACAGCCGCCGCTCTCCACCATCGCCGTCGAGGGCTACATCCTGGAGCTGGACGACGGAAACGGAGGGCCGTTCAGGGTAGGGGTCCGACGCGGCGCCGATGCTCGTCTTTTTTATTTTTATTTTTTTAAGATGGGAACAGAGAAATGAGAAGGAAGCCGGATTTTTGGAAGATGAGCGGCGAGGAGCGGAGGATGTGACAGCAACGTCTCATCCTCCTGGAGCCCAAATTTAACCTGATTCAAAAACCCTTCGTCCCGAGCCGGAGGCACAGCATTTTATGGCAGTGAAAGAGTTACTGCCAGGAGAACATGCTGCAAAAAAAATTAACAATATCTTACCCAGTATTTTATTTTATTTATTTATTTTTTTGGGGTTTAGTTTCTAGTGCAAAAATCTAATAAGACAAAACTATCTTCTAAGTAATTTTTCAGCAATATACAGCTGTGGAAAAAATTAAGAGACTACGTAAAATGTTTCAGTTTCTCTCATTTGACTTTTCAGGTTTTCAATGGGATTCAGTGCAGTGGTCTTTTATTTATTTATCTTTTCCAGAGCTGTACGGGAGCTTGTTTTTAAGTAAATACTTCTTTCTTTTTTTTTTTTTTTCAAAAAAAGAAGTTCCACTGGCAAATTATTTCACATACAACATGTATCTTATTGAAAAGTTACTCCTGAGTTGGTTTTTGTCTTATTCCAAGTGTGCTAAGATGGCTGCACTACGAACTGAACCGGATGCACTTGGCGAGACGTTGTGTATTTTCGCCACGCAGGCCAGAAACTCAGCCGCCAGCCGGGACGATTCTGCATGAAGTGCGATCTGGGATCAAAGTGGTCTCCGGACCCACACAGAGACTCACTGTGTAACCAATCCGTCCCTTCGATCCCCCGCCCCCGCTGCTCCCTCGCACCGCGCCGGATCTTTGCTCGGCTTTGTCAGGACAGCGACCTGAACTGTTCCCTCCTGTACAAAAGCTGTGGATATCCATATCTGTTAACATTTTGCCCCCAGCCTAGGATTTAAGCGATCTGTCATTAGAGCGCTGTGAAGGCTCAACGAGTGAGGTCTATTGTTCTGTGTTCTGGGGTGAGGGAGGAACGGGGGTGTCGTTTTATTTCTTAAATGCAGAAGAAGAAAAAAGCCCTGAGGCAGCCTTCTCAGGCTCACAGAGTGAGAGAAGGTAGGAAAACAGAAGGATATTCTGAAGTGCATTTAGATGTTTGTGTCGCTCAGCCTTCAAGATATTTGGCTCTTCAGGCTTTGCTAAAAAAAAAAAAAAAAGGTTATATTTCTCTACCATTACACAGTAGAGGAAACAAGCGTTGACTTGTACAAAGATGTGAAAAGACGGGTCATTTTAAAGGGGCATGTAAAATCAAAAATGTCTGAGCTTTACATCGTGTTATAAAGTTTTACCCTCATCAAAAGCACATCTGGAGTGTTGCCCTGGTTCTTATCTCCATGGCAACCAATCAGCTGTGCAAAACGCCTGGGTGGACCTAGCTCCGCCTCTGAGACGCAGCTCGGTTTCCAAGCCTCTGAGCTCTGGCATCATGGAGCAGCCTCCCTGCCGATCCCTCTTTCGGCTCCTTCAGACTAGCCAGCAGCAATTAGCAAGCCCCTAGTGGAACTCTGCGTCTGCTGAGCTCATTATAGGAGCTACTTTTGAGTAAAATGCTGGTAAAAACGTTGTTAATAGAGAAGCCATGTTGTGGCAACTTCTGGAAGGTCGGAGTTTCAGAAACAGCAGGAGATTCTTAAAGAAACAAAGTCCCAATTTCAAAGCGTTAAGTTATGAAGGCAAATTTCTTTTAAGTCGTACTTGATACATGCAACATTTTTCTAACACTTGAAGCTAACAGTTACTCGATTGTGCTATAAAACAGAACTATGTGTCTTGAAGACACATAAATTCTGCCCCTTTAAATACACTACAAAAATGAATGACTGCTGCTGCAGTAGCCAATCTTGAATCATCAAGTGTATCCAGGAACTAATAACCGGTTAGAAGCAGTGCTTCTACTGGGAAATATTTCTACAGTCGTGGTGCTTGTGTGTGTTTCGCAGCATAATATCTTCAGATTCAATTTTGCAGCTCCTCTGTAAATTGGAAATAATTTCCACACGTGTTTCCATTGCATCATTTTAACTCCCACGCCGTACGAAGCGCCATTTTGCCAGAAAACTATGCACTAAATAACGAGGGAAGTTTTCTCCCCTCGTCCTCTACTCTCTGACTCACCGAGTCCAGCCAACGCAGCCTCCCGCTGAACGTGGCCACTCACGTCCCCCCGTCCCCCTGGTCCCCCCAGCGTCTATATATACACAGGCGAGCCCACACTGTACAAGCTCACGCCGTTGCTTACCGCCTCCACTGTCAAATCCAGCAGGGACCCCTCCGTTTGGTGTCATAATTACGCACTTGATGCATTTGGCTGGGCTGACGGGAAGCTGGCGTGTGTGTGTGTGTTTTGCAGGAGGTGTACGTGGGGACAGAAACCATCTGCACGGTGGACGGGCTCCACTTCAACAGCACGTACAAGTCCAGAGTGAAGGCGTTCAATTCCAGCGGCGTGGGCCAGTACAGCAAGACGCTGATCATGCAGACCTCTGAAAGTAAGTTTAGCATCGCCGCCTCCTCTTCCTCCTCAGTGGTTGGGATTTACAAAAAGTTAAGCCGCAGCACTTCCCAGAGATTATTCCACTAGTTAGTGCCATCGAAAAGCCTCGATGATTAATCGCAGTTAATGTAATCGATTTCAGTTAAAGGGGTGGTATTATGTTAAACAGACTTTTTTGAGCTTTACGCTATGTTATTCACGCATCAAAAACGTACCTGGAGTGTTGCTGTGATTTTTTCCTGCATGTTTGAAATCCTTTAATCTCCCGTGGCAACCATTCAGCTGTGCAAAACGCCTGGGTGGACCTAGCCCCGCCTTCAAGATGCAGCTCCTCCTCCTCTGAAGTTTCCGAGCCAACAAGCTTCGGCCTCGCAGAGCAGCCTCTCCGCGACTCCCCCGCTCAGCTCCCACAGACTAGCAAACACCTGATTTGACTGAGCATCTGCTGAGATCATTATAGGAGCTATTATTGAGTGAAACGCTGGTAAAAATGTTGTTGAAGAGTTAATAGAGGAGCCATGTTGTGATGACTTCCTGAAGGTGGAGTTTCAGAGAAGAGCAGGTAGAGACAGAGGCCCAATTTCAAGGCGTTAAATTACAAAGTCAAATTTCATAATCATATTTGATATATAAAATGTTTTTGTCACAAGTGAAGGTAACACAAATACTTGGTTGTGCCATAAAATGATAACACATAGTGCTGCCCCTTTAATCCAATGGATGATAGATGTATTATACGATGTTTACATTTTGTTTAAAATCCAAATGCACATGTGTTGCGCATAATCGTTTTGTTAATGGACACGCCTCATCCTTTAGTAAGCAAGCAATTAAATTTGTAAGTGCGATTAATCTCAATTAATCACAACTGATCATTGAGTTGTGCTTAAAGCCCGGCTTTAAGCAGGGCTGATCCATTTAGTCAAAGGATTCCGGATTGTCAGACGTCAGCGTTTGGGATTGAAGTTGCTCTCTCTCACAAAGTTTGACTTTGTGAGCCAAGAAAGTAGATCCATCACCGACCGGCCTCTGGCGGGCCGAACTCCCAGGCTCTTACTGGTTATGAAGCAAACTGGTCTTGTTTTTGGGAGAGTGGAGCTACTTGACAATCTGTGAAAACTGTGTGAAAGCCTCTGTTAAGCTCACAAAAGAAGTCGTGTTATATATATATATAAAGGATCACATGTCCACCTTCTGGTGGACATGTGTAAAAGCTTACGCAATTAGACTCATACCTTCATTTTTAAACGAACCGGTGCGATGAGTCATCACTTTGCCTCACAAAGGAAATTTAAGCCTGATTGTGTGTGAAAGGCCTGCTGTGGGCTAAAGGAGAAAATCCTTTATGTTTTACTTGTTCTGGAGAAAGGCAACAAATTTCATGACTATGGGAGTTATAGGAGGCTTTTCATCTTTAAATGCTATAATCGATATGACGTTTATCCAAACAAAGCAATTACAGCGTTGTTTGCAGAGCATTTAGACGGTAGCTCTACAGAGTCAGGAGCAGCAGGATTTTATTTAACAGTGTTATGGTTGTTTGTTCAGGGCATCATTGTGTTAGGGGGCAGTGGAAGGGATTAACAGGGAAAAAAGAAAGATTTCACTTTAAGAAAGATGAGCGTACATTTGTTTTCTAATTATGTTCAAATGCATTATTTCATATTCCTACTTGGTAATGACTTAAAGGATCATTTCACCGTTTTGACGGCCAGGAACTGCCTCGTTAATCAAAATGTAAAATACCTGGAGTAGCTTGATGAGATTATTCTACTCCAAACAGAGACAATTTTGTAAATTAAATTCCTTACAAACGAAGGAGGCTTAACCCTTAACCAACAGAAACCATAACATTTTTGGATAAAGGTCGCAAAACAAAATAAATGTACGCTTCACTGAATTAACTGTTGAAAGCTATGACATTGTAATAAGCAGTCTTAGCTTTATGAGACCTCACACTGCTTTGTTTTGTTTTTGAGAGCACAATCATTGGCATCTCTGCATTTGTCATTATATAGAAACAACCTCAGTTGGTTGCAGCTAAAATATTCTTGCAGTCGTAGATTCTTGCACTTCTTTGTGTGTGTTAGCAATAAGGCTGTGATTGCATCAGCTGTTTATCCCGACTAGAGTTGACTAAACGATATTTTTCCGTGTCGCTACAATCGTATCTTGACTCCATAAAATCTAAAGAAGAAATAGTGATGCTTAAAGACTAAAATCTTGCAGTTTTGTATTTTTTTAAGCGAAGTTCAGTTATTTGGCGTCATTTCCAGCTGTTTTAATGTATTGCAATGCAGCAATTTAGATCTTCGACGTGTCCACTGCAAGATTTCAGTCTGATTTGAATACCGCACAGGAATATGTTTAAGCCTTTAAACCCGTGACGTCCAACATCATCCGCTTGGTGTGTAATCCACTCGTGTTCTCGCTTTGCCATTAGGTAAATGCGGCTCTGCATAGTTAAGGAAGCGCGTCATCCATGTGAAAAAAAAAACCCAACAGCATCCTCTTTATGTTCATTGTATGTTCTCCAATGTTTTTCCTTTTCCTGATTCTTTGGTTGATTTAGAGGAAATCCTCTGGTCGGTGGTGAACCGGCTTCCCTGATCAAATCTGCTTTTGTATCTTCTCCGCTCTCCCTCCCCACACCCCCTCCACGCTGTCTGCGCCGCTGCTTCGCTCGGCTCTCCTCCTTCCTCCACCTCCCCCCCGCTTCTTTTCTTCTTCTACTCTTTCTCCCCCTTCACATCGTCACATTTCAGCTGGACTCCCTCCATGCGATATTCAGTCTATAGGCACAGGTATGGACGGCTGTCACGGCCGACTTCTTCCGCTCTGATCCTCTCCGGGCCGCTGCCCGTTTCATCAGTGAGGTCGTCACACTCCGACCAGCAGGGGGGCAGTTTGCTGCTCTGTGGGCTCCACATATTAAACATTTAATACGGGCCCCTAATAAATGTCTGTGTCTTATTTCCTTGGAGAAATGAAACCGGGGTAAGGGAACGATGCTACGCGTGGGGAAGCTGAGAGCTGGAGACGTCCAGGACCGGTGGAGCCCATAGAAACAGCAAAAAGCCCGCCTGCTTGACTCCCATGTTTCTCTGTATGGACGCTGAAGATGTGATGTTGCCGTTTTCAGGCTTGAATCAAGCAGTTTTTACAATCTTAGCTGTTGAGTTTGGAGTGCGGGGACATTGGGTACTATTGGTGGGACCATAATTACTGGTGGTTCCTGTGTTTGCTTAACTTTACCCGTCAATTTTATTTAAATCAAAGGATTTGCTTGTAGATGGGCCATGTGTAATCTGGTGAAGGGGAAAAAAAAACGCAGTTTATGCGCATCGAAAGATGTGTAACGTCATAAATATATATTTTTTTGTACGCTACTAACTATACTGTTCTTTGTTTTGTTTGTTTTAGTATTTAACAGTTAAGATTTTCAGATTCAGATATATGATTTAAGAACGTAATCATACCTTATAGTTTATAACAACTATATCCGTGTCGCTACACGGATATAGTGTAACTATATTAACTATATTAACCTTATGTCACCATAATCTTTCATAGAGATGTTTTTACAGTGTAGCCTCTCCTCATTTGCACCACCACCCTCCTGATTCATGTCACGTTTGTCAAAGCGCCGTCATCGCGCCGCCTCTCGCGCTCAGTGATGTGGTTGACAGTGAGGCCTTCTCCCTGTGTACCGCGCAGTTGCCTGGTTCACCTTTGACCCGGCGTCCGCTCACCCCGACATCGTCTTCTCCAACGACAACCTGACGGTGTCGTGCAACAGCTACGACGACCGGGTGGTCCTAGGCAGCGCCGCCTTCTCCCGCGGCGTCCATTACTGGGAAATGACGGTGGACCGCTACGACAACCACCCCGACCCGGCCTTCGGCATCTCCCGCGCCGACGTCCTGAAGGACGTGATGCTGGGGAAGGACGACAAGGCCTGGGCCATGTACGTGGACAACAACCGCTCCTGGTTCATGCACAACAACTCTCACACCAACAGGTAAGCGACTGCTTGTGTGGAGAAGTTGTCGCGGCGCCCGATTGCAGTCTGATTCCCTTCGTGTGACGGCGCAGGACGGACGGCGGCGTCGCTAAAGGATCGACGATAGGAGTGTTGCTGGACTTCACACGCGGGATCCTCATCTTCCTCATCAACGATGAGCAGCAGGGTCCGGTTGCCTTCGAGAGCTTGGAAGGCGCTTATTACCCCGCCATCAGCCTCAACCGTAACGTCCAGGTGGGAAACCACGCCGCACTTTACTGGAGTTAAACGCTTCTGTTTTTTGAAATCACGTCGGTCGCTCGTGGCGCAAATATTTTTTTGTATCGTTTTATCATTTATCGTGATAAATTTCTTAGCATGATAAGAATTTTGAGTTACCGTTGTTGCGATAAATTGGAAATGATGTTTCAAACCCCCCCTAAAACTGTCCATAATGTCAGAAGGGTTCGTTTTAGTACTCTCCCCCACTTTGAATGTTACATGACCTTTTGGGAAAAAAGAGACAACTTATCATTTTAATGCGCGTCATCTACAGGAAATACGTTCCCATTCTCATTTGACCACTATTTTATTTGCATTTTATGGTCTAAAAGTAAAGAAAAGGATGAAACCTTTGCAAAAAGAGGATAAATAAATTTTTTCCGACACAATTTTCAACTGTTAAGAATTAAAAAGAGGAATAACTTGATTTAGCTCGTTAATTCATTCCTCTGATCCCGGATTCTTGTGCCTCAATATGCGCAGTGAGAAAGAGCAATCACACGACAGCTGACTTCAGATATTTCCAGAGTTTTATCCAAAAGAATTCAATGCAATTCAGAATGTTACAACAGCATTACACCCGGATTATCAAAAAGTCCAACAAATGACAAACATAGAATTACCTGAGTTGAAAGGGAAACAGAAACAAACAAACAAAAAATGCATTTTTTGGAAATCTCTCACTCAGCACAAAGAGATTCGAACTTCTGCTGTAAAACAAACCATTTTATAAGAATGCGTATTCCCCTCATTTAAATATATATGCATTAGAAGGTCTTCTTGCAGGGCTGTTTCAATGTAATTTTATTACCTCCTGCTAAAGAGCCCCTAAAGGCAGATATATGGATTGTCAAACTGGGCCCCGCTGTACCAGGCGTCTCCTGCAGACCCTCCAGAATTTATGACCTCCACTGGGCCTGCTTGGTTTCTGCCTCAGTGCTTCAAGCAGATAGTGTTTTGTGTACTGAAACAAAATGTAATGCTACAAATAGTAACTATACGTTTGAATTTAAAACTGCAGGATTTTCTATTTTGGAAAAACTCTTTCAAAATACCTGAAATAATTTTAAGAGTAAAAATAATGGTTTAATAATCCTATTGTATCTTAGTTATATAAATTGCATGCAAGTAATATGGTTTAAATCTAACTAATTCAAAACATGCTGTTTAATGCTTAAGGAAATATCTTCATACATTTGATTATACTTTGGAGAAGACTTTTCTTATACATTTAATGTTTTCTTATACATTTAATGTTTCACTGAACTTTTGAACCAACACCAAAGAATTTATTGATCCTGATAACTATACTCCCTGTCTGAAAACCCTCCTAACGGGAGTACCAGACTGCCTTCTCCATAGAAATTTATGTAAGTTCAGAGAGTCACCAGTTGTCTTAGTTTGGATTTGTATCTAAGTTTACCAGCCGTAAAGTCTACTCCTAAAAATTAATGCTACATCTAATATTTTGTATGTCTAAAGATTACCTGTCTCTATAATTATGCTAACTAAACTTATATTCTCAACACAACATAGTGACAATAAGTTTTAGTGAGACTCTGTTGTAGAAATTCAATGCTATTGAGTATAACTATAACTGCTAGAGCCTGCATTTGGTATCACATGTACATTTCAAAATATCAGCTGGTTTTTGTTCTTCAGAGCCACTGGCGGCTCTGGAAGTTTCTGTGAAGTTTCTCCTTTTGAGAACGAAGCTCCACAGCTCCACCTGCAGGGCAAATCTTGCCTCAACCGTCCCCTCTATGAGCATTTGCATGCAAATGTTTTGTTTTTCTATTTCAGGTCACTCTTCACACTGGGCTACCCATCCCTGACTTTTACACGCCCGGGGAGGCAGACCCAACGAGCTCCGTGTGCTGAAGACCGCAGCGAAACCTCTGCAGGATTTGCCCCTTCCCCGTCCCGTCGTAGGTCAATACCTCTGACCCCGCCCTCTCCCTCCTGATCTCGACTCTCCGTCTGTCGCCCCGACCTAATGATCCCCATGACACTCCGTCGGAGGCCTCATGACGGCCTGAAGCCATGCCTTTTTCATGCCTAAGCTTTGGACACGGCCGTGTGCAGGACAGCGCATATGGTGCCTATGACTCGTATTCTTATGGAAGACGAGACGTTTCACCGCGACATCCAGAGGAGACGGCGTAAGATCAGTAACGAAAGCGCTGAGCTGAAGGAGTGTTTTTACATTTCTCAATGTCTTGACTCGCATTGAGTCAAGACTGGGCATGGGCTGGTGTGAAACTCTCAAGGAACATGTAAAACAGATGCTTTCTTTTCTTGTTCCTATCACTTTGCAGATTTATATTTCAGGATTTTTAGACATGCATCAAATCCAATTCAAATTCAAATGAAAAAATACTCTATTGCTCCCAAAGTGTTGTAACTCAAATTATTCGAGTTAATATTAAGATTGTTATGGATTATTACTGAGGTTTTTCCTTCATTTTTCCAGCTACTTGCCACCAAAGTTTAGTCTCAGACTTTTCTGCTACTTTAGAAACTTAGAAGTCAAAGTTGGTTCTGTCTAAATAGAAAAGCATCTGTCAAGATAATCAGGATTTGCTGTGAAATCAAATCTTGTTTGATGTATGGGGACAAAGAACCTTACAGAATATAGAATATACTGATGAAGAAACACGAAAAGAGTCTAATATCACAACATTCCCTAAATTTTGTAATATTAGTTTCCAAGAGAAACAAGCAGCCGGTTCAGTTGTCAGGCTCTCTGCTCATGTAGCAGCCACCTGCTCAACAGAAAAGCAAGCAGTCTTACTTCCATAAGAAGGATGAGTGCCTCCCCTTTACTGCCCATGCCATAATTAGCTAATTATTTTCCAAAGAGCTGCTTTTTGAAACCTTGGGATTTCTTGTTACTGGTAACCAGCCCATGCCTACAGTCAAGAGTTGGGCTACCTTCACATTGCAGGTATAAATGCTCAGTTCAGAGGGTCAGGGTTTTTTTCTTCATGCTATGATTAAGAACGGTCTGCGGCATGCGCAGAAGAAGACTTGATGTCGCAAGCAGCCTGTCGTGTTTGCACAAGCTGGGAATGTCGTCACACGTCAGTTCTGAGGCGGTGCGATCCAAGCTGCCAGAAATGACGAGTCGCTCCGTCGACAGCGTCTGCCGTGCTTCTTTTTTTTTTCCTACTGTTCACATTCGGTCGTGCCGCTTTCCGCCTCATTCTGGTACAACTGTACCACGTTTCTGTGACTTTTCGATGCGAAAAGTCAAACCGAGATCACTTTCAGGAACATCATCCCGTTTGGGACGAGTCACGTTGGAAATCGGGACTTGTGCTGTACAGACTGTGGCCCTTCTTACGTAAAGATGGAGATACTTTTACGATTTTGGGCCGCATTTGAAAGTGAAATCGGATTTTTGCCGCTCAGCTTCATCTTAAGAAAAAAAAAGTCAGATGGGGTCAGGCCTTTGTCTGCAGTGTGAACGCAGCTCAGATCACAAGAAACAAACGCTTGGCAGAATGTCCAACTCTTTTCTTAAATGAAGGAGTACTTTTTATTTTTATTTTTATGAATTCATTAGACAAAGAAAATATTGTATTAACCTTTTCTTTTTTCTTACAACTCAATATATTGCGTTCTTCATGCGTATGCCTCTTTGTCAGGTTTCCGACTTGAAGTCTTGTTGTGGATTCAAAACTCTGAGTCGAGAATGAGGAGTCATATTTTGTGACTGTGTGTATGTGTGTGTGTGGGTGTGTGTGTGTGTGTGTGTGTGTGTGTGTGTGTGTAGCTGCCTGCCATGACCCTTGGACCAGAGTTCAGCTCCCAGCCATATCAGTGTCATTATACCTTCGTCTGTGTAAGTAGGAAGCTTTTCTCAGTGGCTTAGCCAAGTGAAACTTCTGTGTTGTTTTTTTTTTCTTTTTTTTTTTTGAAATACTGTATTTACAGCATCGAGCTTTAGGATGCAACAGGAAGGAAGACATTTTTATTTCTTCTGCAGTGGAGCTTTCAAAACTGTTGGTTGAATCCATCTCAAAGGTTTTAAACGACTGTAAAGACGTTACTATAAGGTGCTAAAGCAGTTCACATAGTTTGGGCTTTTTCTTTTTCTTTCTTTTTTTTTACTGTGAATGACTGAATTCTGGTAGTTTTTGTAATATTGTTATTGAAATGACTTATAGCGAAGAGGTGTAAAGTTAAGTAAGTTATTGGTGTTAAGAGATTTTTAGTGAGAATTTATCCTCGTTCTCTTTTGTACAGTTACAACCGAGGGGACGAAACGGCGCTTCTCTGCTTTAAGCGTTTCATTAGACGTCGGGGTTTTTTTGGAGGGGAAATTGGAGGCTTTTCAGTTTACAAAAGCAACAAGACAGGAGACACTGGAATGTTTTTTTTTTGTTTGTTTGTTTGGGTTTTTTTTATGGCCAACATTCTTTTCAGCACGCACTGACTAAAACGCTTGCTAAAGCGTGCAAACGTGAGAGAAGCTGTGCCGACAATGACTTTCCACGTCTATGAGAGCCGAAAGAAGAAAAAAAATGTCTGTCTCGCTCAATCTCACCAAGCACTGGTGGCCTCATTTTCATGCAAACAGTTGCTAATTAGCACCAAACACAACTGATGAATGCAGATCCTAAGGCACCAGACAAAAGCCAATGCTGTCTGACGTAGTAAGAAGTAGCTTTATTCTGCTCCACGCGACAGCAGAACAACCTGAACCATTCAATGGTAAAACACCGCGACCCGGCGGACCTTTGTGCAAGCAGGCTTATAAAGCCTCAGTTTTTCAAGTTGCAACTAAATCTACCAATTTTTTTCAATAAAAGTTTCAGCCCGAAAGGATGGCCATCTGAAAAAGGAAACTCAATGTTCTATTTTCACGTACGATTGTGATGAACAGCACATATTATAATGTACTCATGTTTTACGGTAGCCCAGAATGGCTTGACGAAAGGAAAAACTAAATGTCTCAAGAAAAGGTCTTTCAGGAAACAGAATGTAATGTTTTGAGTTTGTCGCAATCTTTCACCTCGTCACTAGATGTCACTAAATCTGTTTGGTTGCTCTTTTAGTCCTCCAAACCAATTTCCTGTTGAATTGATGGTGACAACTTTCTGTTCCTGCTGGGAATAGAAAGCATCAGGCAGCAACTCTTCAAGTTTTTTTTTTTTTAAAGTAGGAAATTAATTAAGCATTTTTGAACAGGAAATAAAACCAAGTTAAATATCACACCAGATATTTTTCAAATTAGACATTGCATTTGTAACTTGACTCCTCAAGTCGTCCTGCGTTCTTCATCCGGTTTTGGGATTTAAGAGAATCTTGAGAAACTGAGACATTTTGTAACATCTGATGAGAAATAAAACCTCCGTCACAGGAGCTACAGACTGTGATCGATGCGCTCAGGTTGTCCTGAACCAGCTGTAGGTCTGCTGAGCAGAGGATTAATGTCTATCTGATTTTTGTTTTGTATAGTAAAATAGGAAACAGAAGGAACTGGAATCCTAATGGCCACGTTTGGGGAAGCATTTTCAGGTTCAAAAGTCGTTTTCTAGATCATTGCAGCCCAACGGATGAACGGTGCCAAAGTATTCATTCCTCTTGAGCTCTTTCCCACTTTGTCACATTACAGCTGCAAACTTTGAACTATTTTATTAAGGATCTGATGAGATACCAACACTGAGTAGTGTGTAGTTGTGAAGTGGAAGGCAAAAGAAACACAGATTTAAGAATTATATTAAAGTAAAAATACATCTTGCAGTGGGGCATGCATATTTTTGCTGACATTACATCTGGGCCATAAGTTTCCATACATAAAAAAAGTGAATATATAATATAAAAGTATGTCGCACCTATTTATATCCACCACCTTAAATTGCAATAAAACGAAAAGTACGTTAGTGGTTCTTATGCGACAAAAACGTGACAAAAGTCGCAAAGGGCGTGAATATTTTAAGGCACCGGTCTGGCATGCACATGAGGTGCTATCCTGTGTCAGAACTTCACGGGTGTGCCTTCCCCCCCCATTTGTACTAACCCTAAAACATTTGTGAAACTTTGCTTCTTACTAAATCAACTGCTTCAGCAGAGTCAACCGTGACATCTGTGATGCCAAACCTCATCTGCTGCTGCGTGCTTTTTTTTTTTCTTTTTCCACCGTAAAAGGGCAACTTTTTTACCACCGGAAACCCTTTGGACGTACTGTAACCGTCACGATCTTTAAAGGAATATTACACTTTTTTTTCTCTCTTTCTACTGAAAGAGAGAAACTGAAGCCATGGTGGGCCACACGATGACACATGAAACATCAGCACACAGTCAGCATAACAACTCCACAGTGCGCATGCGTTTTGACCAAGAAAGTTCAGCAAGTCACGTCACGTTCAGGGTGCTTTGCAAGAATTAGCTGGTTGGTTTTTAAAGTATAACTTCGATTTAGCGACAAATTCACGATGTAACATCGGAATTCAAGGTGAATAGTTTTTGTGTGGAAAACATCGGCACAGATCTAATAAACACGACCTGAAGGTGTGCTTCTGAAGGAAACAGGGATTTTACTCAGCGTGAATGCAACACGGTTTCTTTAAGAAAAAATAAATGAAATATAGTTTAACACAGTTTAAGCAAACTATGGGGACGCAGATTTATATTACAACCTAAATAAACTTTACACCCAGTCGCTGGGCGACACTCGGTGTTTTATCTCCAAATGTACATACATATCTTCGTGTGAGTGTGTATTGGTGTGACTGTGTGTTATACATTGATCACATCTCCAGAGGGGTTTTTCTTTATCACTATAATAATTTTTTGCCCTGTCTGATCTGAGGTGGAATGTCACGTTCAGTTTTAGTTGTAGTGCACCTGAAGTTTCTCTTCAGGAGAATCTGACAAATAGAAAAAATAAAATTGTCCTCATTATAATTTCCAGACAATATGATTATCGGTTGTCACGGTTTTACGTCTCTTATTGCCGCATCTTACCACTTATGCGATTATTTGAAGTATTTAACAAGCCTCTGTATTTCTCGTATCTGTGACTCTTCAATAAAATCGGTGTCAACATCGGCGCGTCTCCATTCTTTCTTCATTGCCGTCTTTGACAAACGTTGCTTGTGCTCTGATTGTGTGCCGTCCTTGATTTCACTGTCGCTTGTGGGAAATCTGCAGGGCACGACCCATGAAAGACATCTCGCAAACAACGTTTCGCACGTTCACGTGGAGAAGGGCGAGAGCAGATGGCGGCACTAACCCATTCAGACGACCGGTAAAAAATGTCTTTGAAGCCAAAGAGAATTTAGTTGCGGAGCCCATGGAGGAACACGACGAATCATTTGTTTATTTGGTTGTTTGTTTGAAATGAAAAACACATTTGAAGCATTTATGATGACTTCCACAGACAGGAAAGCCTTTCTCCTGGCAGCTTACTGGCATCAACATGGCATCTGTGGAGATTTGGTGCCAGTCCAGAATCTGGTTCGAGGCGATTCCTCTGGAACCTGCCGGAGGAAAAATATCCCGACTTCAGAAGATGTGGCTTTAACCCTAACAGAGCTCTGTGGTTCCTCAGTAAGAGAGTCAGGATGAGGAGGCGCCATGTTGGGAAGACGAAGTAGAAGCTGCAGGACCTTCAGAACAAACATGTCACGATGCGACGCCCACTGATTATCCCTCTGTCTGGACACAGGATCAACATAACCAGTTTAAAAGCCAGAATGAATGGTGGCATGGGATGCACTCCATGCCATGATGTTCAGGTCTCACGGTATCTCCAAGGTGTCAACATTGCAGCCAGTGGGCTGAGGGAAACATGAGGAACCCAGCTTTTATCAGCTCGCAAAAACAATTCATAAACACTGAAACTCAGAGGAACAGAAAGAAATGTTCTTTTACAGTTTTGTCATAGAATGTAAAACTAGTTTCACCCCTTATTTCGATTAAATGGAGCTATATTGTGCATTTATAACACTAAGAGATAGATAGATAGATAGATAGATAGATAGATAGATAGATAGATAGATAGATAGATAGATAGATAGATAGATAGATAGATAGATAGATAGATAGATAGATAGATAGATAGATAGATAGATAGATAGATAGATAGATAGATAGAATTGCACTGACATGATCTGCACCTCTAATTACTTTAAGTGGGGCCCCAAGTTATGTGCACCAAGTCCATTTGAATAACTACATTGTTATTATTATTATTATTAAGAGTCTAACAGTTTGCTTTAAACTTTTGCACTTTGGAAGTCAAGTGCAAAACCATGTTTTCGGGAAACTGGCTTTACCAAATAATAACAATGATAAATAAACAACTTTCTCGCTGTATCAAGTATGTGATGTGTGCCAGTTTGGTTCTTCCTGGATTTTTTTTTTATTTATTTTTTTTTTTATTTTTTGACTCACTAACCCAGCCTCTGTCCTGTTGCCGGTTGTCTTCTTTACTTCCTGCTGTGTTTTTCCTCTCCTAAACAGAGCAGTCTCTTGTTCCTACAGTGAAGTGAAGTAAAGCTCTGACGGGGGAAACGCCTTCCTCCCCCTTGCAACTCGCCAATGAGAAACAGCCCGAGGAGGAGACTCCTGTTCCCACCACCAACACGTCCCGTCCGCTTCGCTCCCAGTCGGGTTGGCTCGGGTCAAGGCTCCGAAGCGCCTCCTTCCTTCCTTTTTTCCTTCCTTCCAGCTCGGGATCGTCTGTAACCTGCACGCCGGGCCGGCATGGCGACTCCTCTCACCGACCAGGAGAAGCGGAAGCAGATCAGCATCAGGGGCATCGTGGGAGTGGAGAACGTGGCCGAGCTGAAGAAGGGCTTCAACCGCCACCTGCACTTCACCCTGGTCAAAGACAGGAACATCGCGACCCCCAGGGACTACTACTGCGCCCTGGCCCACACCGTCCGGGACCACCTGGTGGGCAGATGGATCAGGACGCAGCAGTTTTACTACGAGACAGACCCGAAGGTAAAAAACACAGATCTGCACCCAAAGCTGCAGCCCTTCAGAATGCATTTATTGCATGAAATGCAGAAACCTTTCATCACATGCATCACACACAGATCGTTCTGAAAGACAACTGGGAATCTTTGCCACCCAGACACTAGTTTGTGTTGCATAAACTTTTCTGCATAACAAAGAGGCTTTGTATTTCCAGGTCAGTGCGTGAGGTTCACACATTAATCATTGTTTGCTCAGTGGAAGGCAGGATTGCTCCACTTATGTTCAGTAGTTTTACAGCTCTAAACTGGATTTCCTGCATATTGAAGTTATTATTTTCAATGCTAAAAGCTGCAGACTGTTTCGGATCTAATTTCCCCTGTCTTTTTTTTTCTTCTTTCCCCCAGAGGGTCTATTATCTGTCCCTGGAGTTCTACATGGGCAGGACGCTGCAGAACACCATGATCAACTTGGGCCTGCAGAACGCGTGCGATGAGGCCATCTACCAGGTCAGACGGTCGCACTCAGAGGTCTAAAGTTGCCGAATCCGAGCAACTCGACGTTGTGAGTGTGCTGATGGGAAACGCTCTCGCCGCAGCTCGGCCTGGACATGGAGGAGCTGGAGGAGGTGGAGGAGGACGCGGGTCTGGGCAACGGAGGCCTGGGCAGACTGGCGGGTGAGCAAAGCATCCTCACAACCACCTTTGAGGATGAGAAGTGGGGTAGAGATCAGTTCAAGTGCACGTTCCCGTGCAGACGTTCTGTGTCCGGTGCAGTTTGGCGCCATCGCTGTCTCCAGGGCTCATAGGCTCTTCTCCAATAAATCTGCATGTCTGCCGAACATGTGAAGCAACTCTCGGCTTAAGAAAGTGTACGACAGATGGTGGAAATGAGCAATAGGCCGCAGAAATATCTCCTGCAGCACCACAAAAAATAAAATAAAATACCCCAGTTCATATTTAGCTGTTTATAATATTTGAATTTCTTGCTATTGCAGCATGTTTCTTGGATTCCATGGCGACCCTGGGACTCGCAGCTTACGGTTATGGCATCAGATATGAATACGGCATCTTTAATCAGAAGATCAGAGATGGTTGGCAGGTAATTGTGCTTCCTTCATTTTTTTTTTTTTTAATTAATGATTTAAAAAGTGCCTGAAGCTCAGCTGTGACAAAGACATTGATCCCCTCACCTTCATCTTTTTTTTTTGAAAACAGGATTCCCTTTTAAAATCTGACAGAGACTAAAGTTGAGATGAACTGGGTCAGAAAACATCACAAGTTAATTACTGACAAAAGGACCATATTGTCGTCTGACCTTCTTAGCATGGCTAAGAGGGTCAGGCAAAGGTTTGTTTTTGTGCATGACAAAACAAACCTTTGTGTATCTTCTGATAGGAGCTTGCAAAACTGCAGGCTTCTGCTGTTTCTTGCACTCCGCCGGGTTCTTTGCGGGTCGAACCCGGTCCGTGTAAACACGTCCCCCTGAACTCTGAACCGCACGCGTGCCCCGTTGTGTACGCACGCAGGTGGATGAACCTGTGCGCCTGATATCTGCAGCTTGCGAGAGCTATTATTTACGTCAAAACAAAAAGAAGAAAAAAATGCTATTGCGGGCCGATGTTAGAGCTGACCTTGCTTCCTTGTTTCTAGCTATACGGTACAGAGAGGTCAAATAAGGCCGAGTTTGTTCTGGGAGTTTCACTTATCTGTGACCTTCCACGCTGTAGGTGGAGGAGGCAGACGATTGGCTGAGGCATGGAAACCCCTGGGAGAAGGCTCGCCCCGAGTACATGCTGCCTGTCCACTTCTACGGACGAGTGGAGGAGACGAGAGACGGGCCCAAGTGGGTCGACACTCAGGTACTTGGTGGCAACTTCACAGTGGAAAGAATTTGCATGAATTTGGGTCGAACGAGAGTAAACGACCTTCTGACGTGGTCAACCTGTGACCTCTGACCTGCAGGTTGTTTTAGCAATGCCTTACGACACACCCATTCCTGGCTACATGAACAACACTGTGAATACGATGAGGCTGTGGTCGGCCCGTGCGCCCAACGACTTCAACTTGAAAGACTGTAAGTCCAGGAGGACTTTCATGCAAAAAAATATCCTACCTTTTTGGCAAAAGAGTTGCACAATGTTCAGGGCTTTACAAAAGTATTCAGAGCCCCTGAATCATTTGGCGTGTTTCAACTGCATTCTTCAGGGTGTGTTGATGGACTTTTGGTAAAGTCTTGTGTAACTGAAGTAATAGGAAAATGTCCAGCCTTCTTTACTTGGTTACCTCTGAATCCACTCCAACCAAGTCTCTTTCAGAGTCTGTACAGCAGCTCTGGAAGATAAATGACACTATTAAGACCAATGAACACATCCAAGACATATTTGTCCGTTTCTACTACCAGGCCAGTGAATAAAGGGCTGAATCTGATATGCAGGGACTGTATCCAGGAAAACTCTTTGGAGGAGTTGGAGACATCCACGTCTCAGATGGCAGGACCTGCTAAGGACATCTAGTAGTTTAGCGGTTTCCCAAATCTTGCTTTGATACAAGAGTGGCACATAGAAAGTGCTCTTGTCAGGTGAGTTGAAAGGGAAACGTTGGTGAAACATGAAGGTGTGGGCGATTCCCTGAATACTGCAAAAAAAAAAATCAATTGACTGATTGAGTGAGCTTGACTTATTTTGACAAAAGCAGCTTGTAACTGTGCAGGTATGGTAGGCGTACCCCAAAGTTAGTCAGCTGTTTTAGAAAGTTGAATATAAATTTTTGCCACATTGTGTTTTTTTTAACTGCAAATACAATATTTATAAATGTACAATTTTCCCTCCTCTTCACAATTGGTCTACAACTTATAATATAATAACTTGCCCATGCTTGTGCTGTGGAAAAGCTTAACGGTGTTTGTGCTTGATGTGTGCAATTGTGGTCACTTCCTCTCTGCCAGATTTCAGTGTGTTTAATTTTTTTTGAAAACCAAAACTAGTATTTTCTTTCTCTAGTTAATGTGGGCGATTACATACAGGCCGTTCTGGACAGGAATCTGGCGGAGAACATCTCCCGAGTCCTCTATCCAAACGATAATGTAAGTTCACTTTTTCATGGCCCGTAAACCATCAGACGTTTTCCACCTAAGTGTAACTTTGTGCGCTCGTTCCTGCGGTTCAGTTCTTTGAAGGAAAGGAGCTCCGTCTGAAGCAGGAGTACTTTGTCGTGGCAGCCACACTCCAAGACATCATCCGCCGCTTCAAGACCACCAAGAAGGGCGTACCGAGCCGCATCTCCTTCGATACCTTCCCAGACAAAGTAGGAGCTCGGAATCAGTGTCGCAACATGCGGTTCGGTTTTCAGTTGTCATGTTGCTTCATTTTGTTGGTTGGTTTGCAACATTATGTCAGCATTTCCTCTTTGCTCACGTCTGTTGCAGCTGCCGAGGCTGCGAGGTGGAGGAAGTTTGTCGAGTCATGGTTGCCTGGTTTTAAATAAATAAGTGAATGAAAAGGGAGAGGAGGGGCAGACGGCGGTGCGTTAAGGACATTGTAGGCAGAAAAGGAAGGAGAATTTCAGCCAAGAAAAAACACAAATTTTCCAGAAAGACTGAGGAAAATTCTGAGCTCCATATGTAGAAAAAACAAATAAAGAGATTAATCTAGAAAAAACACAAAACTTGGAGTTGGAAAAGTCAAAAATCTGCTAGAAAAAAACAAACTCGTGTTTCAACAGTTGAAAACCTTCGACTTATGAAAACGAAAATTTTCAAAAGTCCCCCCAAAAAAATCAAGAAAATTTTAGGTTAATCTCAAATTTCAGAGGGTTTTTTTTTCTAGCAAATCTTTGACTTCTCCAATTTAGAAATTGTTTTTCCAGTTTTTCTGGCATGAATTTATAACTTTTTATTTATTTTTTTTTTTCTGTTTCCTATTACGCTCAGATCAGATTAGTGATGGATCGATTTATTGGATCTTGTCTATTGCGCTATGACTTAAAGCTGATTAAAAAAAAACACACAGACACAAAACGACTGACTCATTGCTTTCCAACAGCCGCAGACCGCCCTCACTGTTTCCTGTTTTCCAGGTCGCTATTCAGCTGAACGACACCCATCCTGCCATGGCCATCCCCGAACTGATGAGGATCTTTGTAGACATTGAGAAACTCGACTGGGAAACGGTGAGTTAAAGTCGCCTTCAAGTATCTCATTAGTCTTGATCATCAACGGCGACTGTGACAGGAAGTGCAAATTAGAAAATTGAGAACAAGTAAGGGCAAGCAATGTGAGCTGGGGCTAAAACAACAAAGCGAGAAAATGAAACGACTGCCTCCGCTCTTGCTGAATTTCAATCTGCGACTTTGCGTCGTTTGCCAGGAGTAAAATTGCGGAGTTTATTTTAAAAGCTTGGTTTTACCCCTGATTATCAAAATGCAACTCTTAAATGAGAGTTTGTCCCTCCTCCTTCGCAGGCCTGGGACCTCACCAGGCGCACGTTTGCCTACACCAACCACACCATCCTGCCTGAGGCTCTGGAGCGCTGGCATGTGGAGCTGCTGGAGAAACTGCTGCCCAGACACCTGCAGATCATCTACCAGATCAATCAGGCTCACCTAGACGTAAGCATGTCGCAACAGAGACGCCAAATATCCAGCAATGGACAAACAATGCGTTTTTTGGGGGGGTTTTTTTAGTCTTCTGAGATATGAAACCGTTTTTAGGGTTGTGCAAAACATTGTTATTGAGTTTTCCACTGATAAAAGGTGGCGGACAGGATGACGGATTGATAAATGGTCCAAATGGTTGACATAAATGATGCTTTAGAGACAGTTTTCAAGGAACACAATGAAAGTGGCATAATAATGAAACTGTTCTCTCGAGGTTTGCAGTCTCATTTCTGGATTTGTGTGTTTGCTTTTGAAACTGAGCTGCAAAGTTGAGTCTATGCAGCTCCCCCAGAGTTACAACTTGCTTCTTGGATGCTTCTTTTCGAAATTCTTGCCTTGCAAATCAGTTTAGGTTTCTAATTACTCATACAATCAATCCAATGAAAATGTAAATGTATAATTCTAATGCGAGTTAAAGGACCGGATGCTTTTACATGTCTTTTCTTTTCTTTTTTTTTTGTCCCATAGAAAATTGCCACTCTCTTCCCGAACGACATCGACAAACTGCGGAAGATGTCTCTGATTGAAGAGGACGGCTGCAAGAGGGTGAACATGGCCCATCTGTGTATCGTGGGCTCTCACGCCGTCAATGGAGTCGCTCAGATCCACTCCAACATCATCAAAACCGAAGTGTAAGGCTTTTGCCGACTGATAAAAGTTCCAAGCTTGGTCATAAGTGTAAAAGATGCAATCTAGAAATAAATGTCACCCTGGTTCAGCATATTGGCGGAGAAAAAGAGAAACCCATCTGTTAAGTTTAGGTTTTGTTGGCTAACCAGCTGAAATCAAACTGCTGCTTGTCCAGACAGCAAACCCCAACTTTTCCTCTGTTTTTTTATTTTTATTTTATTTTATTTTATTTTCTCAGGTTTAAAGACTTCAGTGACCTTGAACCCGGCAAGTTTCAGAATAAAACCAACGGCATCACTCCCAGACGCTGGCTGCTCCTCTGCAACCCTGGACTGGCTGAACTCATCGCTGAGGTTCGACGCGTTCTTTAGTTTTACCGCGACTCAGCAGCCAGTCGGCCTTTAGGACGTAAAATCCTCTATCGTGTTGAACTAAATACTAATGTGAACATTGGTCGCTGTCGTGTGATGTGTTCTCAGGTCGTAGGGGAGGACTATGTGAAGGACCTGAGCCAGCTGAAGAAGCTGAATGACTTCGTTAACGACTTGGCCTTCGTCCGAGACATTGCTAAAATCAAACAGGTGGGTCTGACAGGAGAGGGGATTATCCCATCATCATGTTATGATGGGATTACTGTTAATCCTATCATAAGATTATCAATTAAAGGGGCAGTGTTTGAGCTTCACATCATCTTATGTTATTCCCGGAGCATTGCTGTGATTCTTTCACGCACTTTTGACAAATCCTTTAGTCTCCACGGCAGCTGTGCAAAACGCCTGGGAGAAGTGAGCCCCGCCTTTGAGACGCCGCTCCTCCTCAGAGATGCGGCTTCGGCCTAACAGAACAGCCCTGCCCGCCAGGCTCCTTCAGGCTAGCCAGCAGCAATTAGCAACTGAGAATCTGCTGAGATCATTATAGGAGCTACTTTTGAGCAAAATGCTGGTTAAAAACTTTGTTAAAGGGATAATAGAGGAGCCATGTTGTAATGACTTTCTGGTGATAGAATTTCAGGAAGAGCAGGCATTTTTTAAAGAGACAGAGGTCCAATATTTAGGCGTTAAATCAGGAAGTAAAATTTCTTTTCAGTCATTTAGATGTACATACCATTTGAAGTTAACATAGCTTCTTAATTGTGCTATAAAATAGCACTATGTGACTGGGAAAACACAAAGTAACACCCCTTTAATCGGTTGATGCTCTTCCTGAGGTATTTGTCCTTTTAAAAGGTAAAACATTATCAGAGCACAAACAGTGATGCAACATACCGTGGAAAAGTACATCTTAACATTTCTGCACATCACAGCATGAAGAGGCATCTCGGTCTAATGAACCCGGGCGTTGTGACATCGCGCCGCAGACCGTGTCTGGGCAGCGCTCTCCTGACTCAGCAGTTTTCACGTCAATGACTCCCGTTGTCGCGTTTCTCCACAGGACAACAAACTGAAGTTCGCCCAGTTCCTGGAGAAGGAGTACCGGGTGAAGATCAACCCTTCCTCCATGTTCGACGTCCACGTCAAGAGGATCCACGAGTACAAGCGGCAGCTGCTCAACTGCCTGCACATCATCGCCTTGTACAACCGTACGTGCAGCAACGAGTTGTTTTGTGTGTTTATATATATATATATATATATATATATATATATATATATTGCTTAGTCATTCAATACAAAGCCAAAAAACACACACAAAAAAAAGGTTTCGCAAGTACTTGCAGGTGTGAATTTCTGAGTGATTCGTTGGATGATGTAGTCAGACGTTTCCTGCTGAGGAATATTCCACCTCCACCTGGAGCTTCATGTTAAAACAGACATGAGGAATGCAGCCGCTGCAATCAGCAGTGGGGAAATTTTCCACAAAGCTGCAATGAGCAGAGAAGCTGCTTTTTTCTTTCTTTTTTTTTTTTGTTTTTGGAAGTTTCTCAACAGATGTCCTGTATTCACAATGCTCAAATTTCACTACTTTGTGGCTTTTCGTGTGACGGATGAATCCGAACTGGTGCAAAATTGTGTTCATTCGTGCAACAACTAAATGAAATCGATGAAGGAAATGCAGCAGTAAGATATATAAACTTATATCTATTCACAAACAATGAGAATTAGCAGTCTAACTCAGACTATTGCAAACATAATTCAAAAACAGATTAAAGTATCAGCTCGTCAAATCCTGAGCATAATTTTCACATTTCTTTTAAATACGGAAATTTAGATTGTTTTCTATCTCTGTCAGGATTGTCCCATAAACTAGCAACTTCAACTGAAATGCATTTTTCAGCCGTCTCCGTTCCGAATTAAATATTTCTCAAAAATAATCTGTTCCTTTTGAAGTTCTACTTGTTTTCTCTTTTTACAAACCTGTTTTGAATACTGCATTTTTTATGCACTCTACCTCCATTTTAAAATGCTATACTCTATCAATTCAGTTTCATTCATTTAAACTTTATAAATGTTCATCTTTTTTTCCCATCAGGCATCAGGAAGAACCCCAACGCGCCTTTCGTACCGCGAACGGTGATCATCGGTGGGAAGGTAGGTCACAGCACGCGCCGAACGCGACAGGGCTGGCACAGAGCAACACGACCGGAATTGAACGATTCGCGTCGTCGCCCTCTGCAGGCCGCACCGGGGTACCACATGGCAAAAAAGATCATCAAGCTCATCACCTCGGTGGCTGACGTGGTGAACAACGATCCCGTGGTTGGAAACAAGCTGAAAGTCATCTTCCTGGAGAACTACAGAGTTTCTCTTGCGGAGAAAGGTATAAATTGATGATAATTTAAAAAAGCACTTCTGTTGGAGAGGAAAAAGAAATGGTGGCACTTTGTGGTTTTTCTCCTCCTCAGTGATTCCCGCCACAGATCTGTCAGAGCAAATCTCCACTGCTGGCACCGAGGCTTCGGGGACGGGCAACATGAAGTTCATGCTGAACGGCGCGCTGACCATCGGCACCATGGACGGAGCCAACGTGGAGATGGCCGAGGAGGCGGGCGAGGAAAACCTCTTCATCTTCGGCATGAGGGTGGAGGATGTGGCCGAGATGGACAAAGAGGGGTGAAAGACCCAACGAGACAAAACGCACAACGGAATTTGGAGATTTCTTTTTAAGGATCGAGTTTTTTTTGTGTTTTTATGTTTTTCAGGTACGATGCCATGACGTACTACGAGAAGATCCCCGAGCTGAAACAAGTGATGGATCAGATTGCAAGCGGTTTTTTCAGCCCCAAGAATCCAGAGCTTTTCAAGGACCTCACCGACATGCTCTTCAAATACGACCGGTGAGAAACTTCACTTTTCTGTGTTACCCTTCTTGTGTTTTTGTATTTAGTTACACTTTTTTTCTCTCTCTCTCTTTTTAGATTCAAAGTCTTTGCAGACTTTGAAGACTATTTGAAAACCCAAGAAAAAGTCAGCAAACTCTATCAGGTAAAGTTTTGTTTTTATTTTCTTAATAGTTCTTTCTTCTGTAGTATAAAATTCTGACAGTTTTCTTCAAAAATCCATCTTTTAAATTCAGTACATTCCACTGACGGAAAAAAAAAATCAAAAGGATCATCAAATCCCCTACTTACTAATTGATCATCCGTTACTTCCTGTTCTGCTTCTGCAATTAAAAATTTTCAATCTTATTTACCACAAGTTCCCAGATTTATTTCCGCAGCACTTGAAATGTTTATCTTTTCTTTTAGGATTCAGTGGAGTGGACGAAGATGGTGATCAAGAACATTGCGGCGACTGGGAAGTTCTCGAGCGACAGAACAATCACAGAGTACGCCACCGAGGTGTGGGGGGTGGAGCCGACCGACCTGAAGATCCCGCCTCCCAGCGAGCCACGGGAGGCCATCGAGGAAACCGTCAGGGCTCTGAAGAAAATGTGAAAATGCTCCTCATCTTCTGGGCTGCCTTTTGCTTTTACAGAACAGAGCCTTTATGCAACGCATTAAGTTTTTTTTTTCTTCTTCTTCTTCGGTGCTAGTAGAAACGCACATTCCAAGTCAAAGCACTGTTACATTTCTTGAGCGCCAACGCATTGGCCACTGTGAAAGCCCAGATTACTTAATCTGGGTTTATTCTCCGAGGGGTGGAACAGCTCTGAGAAATCGCCTCAATTCTGATGTTCCTGTGGATCAGAGACGGTTGCAGGATCCAGGAAGTTAGATGGGTATCAGGAACGCAGCAGTTAAAAGTTTTTTTTTTCTTTTTACATTTGTTTTAGTTTGTGGCCTGTCCTGATAGAGAAACCCTGTTTATAATCAAAAGATGCTTTTGGAAAAAGGAGTTAAGAAAACACACACAAAACAAATTTTCTTGTGTTCTGTCTATAATAAAATTAAACCCAAAACTTCAGTCAAAGTGATTTATTCCTCTTTTTTTCCAGACTTTCATGTTTCTCTCTCCAGGTTTTGTAGAAATTTCCTGCAACGTAGGAGAGTGTGGATTAAATTCAAACACCGGCGTGATTTCTGAACACAAAAAGGTGGCGACTTCCCCACTCACTGTACGACGTCCGCCAAGTCAGGGGCCAAGCAGATGTGGCTGTGGGACAGTCCGAGGTTCGCCCCGTAGGAGATCATCTGCACTCTATCACCCGTCTCGGATTCCCTCTGGGCTCGCAGCGATATCTGGTACAGCTGGGTCCGATAGATGGAAAGTGCTTGAGGAAAGCGGACAGGAAATTTAGAGAGAGAGAGGGAGACGGAGAAAACCCGCCGTACCTTCTGACCCATGTGAAACGGAACGATGTTGTCGTCCTCCGCGTGCAGGATGAGGAGGGGGCTGCTCAGCGTCTGCAAACTGCAGCGATGACGGCAGATGTTACTAAAAATTAAATCAAAAATGTTTTCAATCTGGTTTTGTTTCAAGCAAAACCTACTTTTTATCATTGGAGAATGAAATGTCGATCCTTTCCAGAATGTTCCAGAGCAAACTCTCAAAACCCGGCAGGAACATGTACAGCTGGAAATATGGAAAGGTTTTGAAAGGGGGAGATAAAAGCAGTTTGAAGATCTTATTTTGTCAACTTCTTCTCTCAAAAGTCTATTTGCTAAACCACGAGCAACTAAAAATGAAGTCTCAGATGAAAAGCAGTAATGTCCATCTTTAAATAACTTCTGCCGTGTTTCATTCGGAGCCTCGGCGAAGCGACCGGAGGTTCGCCGCGTGTCGACCTCTCACCTTGGCCAGCCAGTTATTTACTACAACTTCTCCGATTCTCGTGTACGGAGCTTCCAGGATCAGAGCGTCGACGGCAGAACCTGAAATGCCAAAAGCACGACCTTATTTATTATGCAAAATAGAGATTAGTTAGATTAAAAGCAATAATCTAAAATCATGTACAGCTGCTATTGGTAAATTTCGCACGGTAAACCTTACGATTACAGCACGCACAGATTTATTTTTAATCTCGTTCACCTTGCACTTTGCAACCAACCGTGTCCTAATTTCAGACACAGAACCTTGAATTTTTGGTTGCAACGTGACAAAATGTGTCCAATATATTTTAAAAGCACTTTTGACCCCGACACAAGCTTTGAGTACTGAGCGGGAGACGCTTCTGAGAACGGACCTCAACTCAAACCCACCTTGTTCTTGGAGTTTCACTGCAGCGTTGGTTGCCACTCTAGGGGGGGGGGGAAAAGAAGAAAGTCTTAATTGGTTATTGCATCTTTGTCATGAGAAGCAGTCTGAATGAATGAATGAATGAAGCTCAGAGAGGAACTGACCCAGAACCCAGAGAGTGTCCCCACAGGCACACCGGGCTCCCTCTGCTTCGGGCCTTTGCCCAGTTGTGCAGGTAGAGGGCGTCGTTGGTCAATCCAGCCTCGCTGGGCTCTCCGGAAGAATCTCCAAATCCTCATTAAAAGACACATTTACAGGCTGAAAAGCCGACCTCGTTGAATTATCTGGGTTTATCGGGGGCTTTTGGCCAAACGTAGGAAAGCATGATGCTATACTGTCAGTCTTAGTGCATTAATCGCCACTTTCAAAAGAAAAATGGAGATTTTTTTTCCACTTTTCAGAGTCATAATTAGGAGAATCGTCAATAATGAGGTTCCATGAATTTGAACTCAATCTAAATATATATGGCTGGAAGGTGCAACAGTTTAACTCTGTTTCCTTGCAGAAAGAGGTTCCTACATTCATATCCAGTCTTTTTGTCTTGTTACAATGTTTTTATCCAGTCTTTTTGTCTTGTTACAATGTTTTTATCCAGTCTTTTTGTCTTGTTACAATGTTTTCTTACCCCAGATATTTTGAAATTTCTAAAAAAAAAAAAAAAAACATCCATATTGGTCCCTACAGCTCATAGCTGGCATATGAACAATAAATATAACTAGCCTGAAAATTTGATGTCTTTTTTATTACAGCAAATAAAAACGGACCTTTTGAAATCACTTTATGAAAAGTGCTACGCAAGTAAAGTTTTACTTTCTACTTGCTTCTGCAAGTTTTGAGTCTTCCTTACCTCTGTAGTCTAAAGATAAGACGTGGTATCCTGCAGCACTCAGGATCTACAAGATTACAAAACAATTTACATTCTCTATTGAAGCTCAAAGAGAACATAGTCACACCTGGAAACAACTTATTATTTCACTCAGACCTTCACCAGCTCCACTCTATGACTGATCGCCCTGCAGACATGAAAGGAGAGAGACTTTCAGACTCGTCTGCTCCAGCCAACAAGAACCAAGGCAACCGTCTAATGCCCACTAGACTCTATTAGGATCATTTCAAGGATATGTATCCTTCTGCACTTAACCCACCTGGTCCCTACGTTGCCATGGAGGTAGATAATAACAGGACGCCCGTCTCCCAGGGCCTCCTGATACCAGTCGAGATTCCTCCCAGCGGCCGCTTCCCATTGGCTGGCAGGGAGCGTGTGCCTTTGAGACCGAGAGGGAGTGAAAAAGACAAAGAGAAACTGAGCGGCACAAACAAAAAGAGCCTCAGGAATATACGGCGGGTTTTCAGAGCGGGGCCTCGAGCAGCCATGACGCCTCTGTTCACTGAAGGGCCACCTGCGCCGGACGAGAGCGCTGACGCACTGAAAGGGGTACAATCAGCCTACCACACTCCCACTGAGACGCCCTCCTCTGGGCTGAGGTAGAAGTTGCAGGTGTGGTTCAGGACATCCTGGGGTCTGCGGAGATCCACCGAGTATGGAAACCTCACTGCAGGTGAGAGCGCAGCAGGTCAGCGGCGCAGCGTTTCCAATCGCAGCTTCACGTCTCACACACACACACGCATGCACACACACACACACACACGCACGCATACACACACGCGCACACACACACGCACGCACGCACACACACACACACACACACACACACACGCACACACACACACACACACACACACACACACACTGCCTCGAGACGCATCGGAAGCCACAAAGTTCACCAGCTTCACCAAAATTTTTATCTTTGTTTATGTACTGCATTTAAGGGACTATTTTATTATTATTTTAATGAAATTATTTATTTATTTGCACCTTCACATTTTATGTCATTAGAACCAAAATTGTGAATTTATTTTTGTGAATTTCACTTTTGGGAGATTTTACACGACAGACTGATTGGAGAAAAATAAAAAATTAAGAATGTTTCCAAAACATTTTTTTTACTGAAAAAAATACTTACAGAAAAAATCTGATAGGTGTGGCATGCACGTTTTTTTTCTGCCCCTCTGGAGTAATTCCATGTGGATCCATTAATGATCGCTGCAAGGGCGTCCGTGCGTTTTTGTTTTGAACATCTATTCTGGATTAATACGTTTTCCAAAATATGCCGGTTTCTGTCAGATCTGATGGAGCGTGACTGTGAATATCTCGGACACACTTAGGTCTGGACTTTGACTAGATCATTCCAACACATTAAAAAAAAAAGTTCATGTGTAGGTTGTCCACCAGAAAAGTGAACATTTTCTTTTAAAATTCTTCCACCTGGTGGCTCTGAGCCATCACAGCTTGTGGGAAGCAGCATAAATCCTTAAATGGTTTTAATTTAGACAATTCTCCATAAGGACCAGCTTGGCGGAGCGCACTGCCAGTCAATCCTCTTCTTCTCCCGATTTTCTGCAAAACTTCAGTTTTGTTCCATCAGCTTTCACAGTTTTCACAACCTAACCTTCCTTCGTACTCCTCCACGGTTTTATTCATCCCCAACCTTTCTAACGCGGCTCTTCGTCTTCACTGATGTTCTCCAACAAACTGCCCACAGCCGGATTCATGCTGAGATTAAATCACCCACAGGACTGGAAGCCTCTATTTTCTAGCTCTGTGACTTCTGAAGGCAGAGTGAAGGGGGGACTGCATATGGACAAACAGCACAGGTTTCAATGTTTATGGTAAAATAGAAAAACTGTGACCTGTTTTGTGTTTGTCCAGCACTGAAAATGCCAATAAAAAAAACAAAAAACACACACACACACTGACTTGAAGTTTGTGGCTGTCATGCAACAAAATGCAACACATTCACAGGGTGTGTGAGAATAAAAGCTTCAGAATAATTTAAGTTTAAATCTGTGCGCTCCTGTAGTTTATGTGAAAATCTGATTTTTTATTATTATTATTATATCCACTGGTGTTGGTGGATGTTCATGAGAACAATTTTGACGTCACTGTAAAAACAATGACAATATATTAACTTGCACAACAAGTTAGTAAATTATAACATAACATTTTATTGATTTTTTATTTTTGCCAGTGAAATCCTCTGGTGTCGCATATGAACCAGGAGTTGTACTTACGCAGGTGACAGAATATGGCATAGCTCAGTATCCAGGGAAACAGGTAGAGGAGAACAGGCACCGAGACATACGCGGTCAGCAGGAAGGACACGACTTTCTTCATTTGCGATCCGGACCAGGTCCGCCCTCGGCTTTTTGTTCCAATTTGGTGTTTTTTTTGCCGACAGAAAACCCAGCAGCAGAGCGGCGAAAGGCAGGAGGAGCTGAAGGAGGTCAAAGTTCAGCTGTCTGCCGCTTGTTCTCGTTTCACGCAGTGAGGCGGACACGCACAGGAAACCAACCAACAAACAAAAACAACACGTCAGTCTGCCAAAGAGGAGAAACACTTGTTTTTAATTCTGCCCACTGACTGTAAAGGTTAAGAAAACAATCGGTCCGGTCAGGAATACACGGTCAAACGACGATGGTTAGCAAAACTATGCAACCGTGGTTGACGTCACGCAGCAAAGCACTCTGGGAAGTGAAGTTCTCTGGCACGAAGCAGTGAAGCGGATAAATGTTTCGTTCACTGTGAGAACACTTGGCATTGTTTTACAGCAGTTTTGTGTTGAATGACTTTTATTTAGCTCCGCATTTTTTCTTCAGAATGTATTTATAGCCACACAGCTGGGCAATTTTTAGCCTTTTTTTAAAAGATCTTTTTATGCGTACAGCTATTACATGATTTGTTTGTTCTGCTATCTTTTTTTCTTTGTGATGATTGTTATATTGAACATGAACATTTAGATTGATAAAGAAAAAAGTCAAAACAAGGAGTAGAACCTCTCCATTCACAGCAGTGTATATGACATTTAACAAGCAAGAAAACAATATTTACCATGTCAGATATTTGACTATTAAGGTAATCAACATAGTACAATATGTGGGTGATGGTTATCTCTTGGATGGCTTCAATTTTAAGAGACAACCATCTTTTGGTGAGAAGAAAGCTGGTAAAACAGCAGGTGAAAGTTTTACGAGGTGCCTCGCAAACCAAGCAAGTTCCGTTTCCCTCCACTAGGGGGCCGGAGGCTGGGGCGGGTGAACTGCTCTCAGTCGCCGCCCCTTCCTCTAACAAGCGGTTTTCAAAATCCTCTACAAACCTCTGGAGGATGATTGTACAGCCGGAGGGACTCGAGGAAGCGAGTCCAGGAGACTTGTAAAGTTTTTGTATCCGCAGTCTGTAATGTTTTTCAGGAAGAAGACGGTCTAAGCTCCCACTGACGGTCTGCCAGAGGATACATGAACTTTCAGGAGACACTCGGCAGAGACATGTTGTGAACTTTTTGGTTTTCTAGGGACGTTTTGCTCCAAATATTCGCGTCCGAGGAGACAAACTGCTAACCGAGTCTGGGGGCTTCGGTGAGTTCTTCTTCCTTTTTTAAATTTTCCCCAACATTAAACCTTTGTGAAAACTTTTTTAAAAAAGTTTCACAGCGTTTTTTTTTTATTGTTTTTTTTTTTTATGAATTTAGCGAACACTTTCCTTCAAACATCCCTCTGTAAAAAAAAAAATTTGCTTCGTTAGCATAGCCCGTCACTTTGCTCTGGTTGTTCTGGTTAAACTTGTTAAACTAGAAATAATTCGGACTTTTAGGGTTAAAAAGTTTTTTAAAAATGTGCAGAATAAAACTACACTTGGACAGCAACATGGGGATTTTTTATTATATATTAAAGAAACAACAGGATTTAAAATCTCCAATCACTTTTAAAAAATGTTTTAAAGAAAACTACTGGATATTTGACACTGTTGATGTATAAACATTACTGACTTCATTCCACTTTGAAAAAGTTGCTGAAGCACTTCTGATGCAGTTTAATTTTATTTTTGAAAAAAGATCATTCTGACTTTGCAGCTAGTGCCTTGTGACTTTTTGTTTTGTTTTGTTCTGTTGTTTATGCTGGGAGTTTCAAACATTTTTTAAAAATTCACTGCAAACGAAAAGCCTCATCACATCCTATAGAAGAAGAGAGAAATCTGAAGAGATTATTGTTTGTGCAAAATAATATTGCTGACGCATGTGCTGGTTGGAAATGCATTGATATGCACTGATGTCTAAATCGGAATAAAGTTGTATAAAATATTAAGTGCAGAAACATGTTTGAGTTTCTTGGCTTTAGTTCTTAATTTACGAAATGCTACATTTCTGTGTTGCATTGATTATATGTGTCAGTTACAAACCAAAGCCTTTTTTTCTACTCACCAAGGTTTGGGGTTTTGAGTCATTGATTCTGAACCCACTGACGATTGCGTACCAGTTTAACATTTTAAATTTGATCTTTTGATTTATTTTTGCTTTTGTTCCAATTTTGTCAAACCTGCCAATCACAGATCAGAGCCGATCAATGTAAAATCGACAAATCCAGTTGATCGATGCGTCATCAGTTAGATGCTGAGCAAAGCATGGATGACTTGAAGATGGAAAATTATTCACATGATTAGCATTTTCTGTATGATAATCGGTTAAAATTTGACACTTTTTTGTCGTGTTTCCGTATTAAATAGAAAAGTGTTGTGGAACATCCCTCTATTGCTTCACCGTTATGTTTTTGTTTTGTTTCCATCGTGAGAACATACAGAAAATACTATCCAGCTGTGTGATTTGTGCTCTGAAATGTCCAGAATGTCGTACGAACAGTTGGGAGAAAAAGGGGAAACTTGAAGTTAGAAAAGTCCAAAGTTGAGAAATTAAACATCTCTACCTTCATTTCTTTTTCTGTTCTCAAAGTTGTTGTTCTCTAAACTCTGACACAATGACAAAGAAACAATTTCCGTGATCACAACCAAACAAATTTTTTTAAACGGTTAAAGTTTTGATTTATGTATCACTTGTGTTCACTCCTCTCTGACGGTTCTGTCTGCAACGTAATTTCACTTTAATTAATGACACACAAAGAAGTAGAATAAAGAAGCATTTTGGGCTTATCATAATTTCTTTTTTAAAAGCCTCATGTAGAATAATGCTGCATCAACAGGCCGTGGGGTTAACTCATGAAGACGAACGCTTTTGAGTATTTTCCTGACTAACATCTGCTGGACATAATGAATGCAGTTACCTATCAATGCTGGGGTGTGTGTGAGGATTAACCTCATTGTTATGACTTGGACTGGGTGATTCCTCTGCGGCGGCAGCTGTCGTCCCCATAAGCAGCTCTGATGGTGAAGGTCTAAGAGCTAAATTGGCTTAGAGGTCGACTGTAGAAAGTAAAGCGAATCTGCTGTGAATTCACATATAAATAAATATATTAGTTTCCTCAATATTACACAGTTTCTTTTGCTTATGGAAGCCCCTAAAATGTTCAGATGTAGGGTCCTGATTGATTTTTTTTTTCTTCTTTTTTGTGGAGCGGCAGCTATTGTCTCTGGTGAATGGAGGGGATCCCAAGTCTGGAGTGTGGGGGACACCTGGCCTGCCTGAGTGCCTGATGATCTCAGAGAGCAGCTGGAAAAGCAGGAGGGGTCGGACGGCGCAAGCATTGTAAAACTCCCGGAGTGGGGCGCTATTTATTACAAACAGAAAGCAAACAATTGTGAAGCTACTGCACAGAGGAAACAAAAACACAAAGCGAATCATTTTGATAAATTTGATCGCATGCTGGGCTAGCTTGAAAAGTTCACAGCAGGATAATATTGATTGAAAATATGATAGTATAATGGTATTAACACAAACATTTGAGTCAAAAATGCAAAAAATGTGATCAGAATCTTGTCTAAAGCAGAACGGCAACAATAATTCCTACAACTGTGAAAACAATATATTGATAAATACAGTTTTAATGACGTGTGTGCTGTACTCAAATGAAATGTTCGGTATTGAGCTGCTTAAATGAACTTGTTTTATTCGCTGCTGTTGGTTTATGAAGCATCAGAAATGAAAGTGAAAAAGTTGATCTGCTGGTGTGAAATTCATGGTGTTGACCAGTTTGTTCTGGTGTAACCTCTGCTCACCGCGGCATCACTTCCTGGTGCTTTGTTGACAAGTCTCGATCACAGACAGCCACCGTGACGGAGATCGAGCATGTTTACGTTTCTTTCCCATTATCACACTTTTACCTACGAAGGTTTCACTTTTCTCTTTTTGCCTTCAGGCTGCATCAAAATTATTTGCTGTCACTCAGTTTCAGAAATGCCCATCACTGTCAGTTCACCTGATTGTATAATCGCTACAGTCAGATCAAGTGAAACCATCTCTCCAAATGCTGCTGAAGGTGTGTGTGTGTGTGTGTGTGTGTGTAAGCTCAGTCCCTGAGCAACATTTACCTGATAGTCCCATCATTGTAATAGGATTACCCAAAGCCTCCGCTATAAATGACGCTGGAGGAGTTTGTGGCGAGCTCAGTGGCTGAGCGGCGCGCCTCTGATGAAGGCGGCGTCAGAAAACCGTGCCGGTGGAATAGATGCTCCCCTTCTGTTTGTAAGCCGTGTGGCGTTGGCGAGCAGGACCGCTTGGTTCGGCGAGCTCTCCGAGTTGAACCTCTGTGTCTCTCTATCCGCTGCAGGACAGGCTGCTGTCCTGGGGGATGGATGACAGCCAAGGGCAGGACGACTACGAGGAGCGTCTGAAGGAAGTTTTTAACAGTTTCGACACCAGCGGCTGTGGCTCCCTGAGTCCGGAGGAGCTCTCCGACCTCTGTCAGTCTCTGCAACTGGACGATGGCGCGCCAACTCTTATCCACACTCTGCTGCAGAACCAAGACCACTTCACTGCCAGGGTGAGCAAAATCCCATTTGTTTTGCCCTCTGACAAGTCATTTATGGAAAAAATTGTAAGCTAACCTTATCAGCATTTTTGTAACTCCTATTAGAGTTTAGATCCAACCTGACTGATTAATTTTAAACCAGAACAATAAATAGATCAACAAACTTTATGTGGCGCTTATTAAACATGCGAACCCCGACCCGAGCATCAAGCAAATTATTCTAGCCCGAATCGGCCTGAATTTCAACTTAGTTTGCCATAAATCTAAAATCTAATTCATATTTGTGTTAAACTTCAATCATAATGGTCTTAAAAATGTCCTTATGTGCAATCTGTTGAATCTTTCAGAAATCCTGCATATATGAAACTAGTTTCTCCTCTCATCTTATTTTTATTTATTTATTTTTTTGTAAAGGTTTCATTGACTGTAGTGGCCTTTATTTGAGAGTTATTAGACAGGAAGGTGGGTAATGAGAGAGGGGGAAGATGTGTGGCAAAGGTCATCAGGCCGGGTTTTGAACCTGTGACGATCGCATCAACGACTCAGGCCTCCATGTTTTTAGTTGTGCTTTACCCCTGCACCACCGCAGCACCCCCAGCATACCCAATCTTTTTTTATTATCATTACGTGAAATAAATCCGAGGCCATTTATAATAATTTTATATATATCCAGAGGATCAATGGAGTTAAAGCTGTAATGCTCCACTTGTGAAAGTAAATCTGTTGGGTCTCGCCTCGACAGGCCTGTCAGATTTACAACAAACCCCAGTTCTGAGCTGTTGGACAGCACATGTTTAAAATAATAAAAACAAGTCTTGGTCGTTTCTTTGGCCTTCCCGAAGGAAAACCTCTGAGTTTAATTGGCTGCTTACCCACAACCCCCTCGCCACACAATACGTTCTGCTGCTTTGTTTGCCGACTTGTTGAGAAAATCTCATTCAGCGCGTCGATCACCAAGACGACCACTGCGGTTAATCATTATTCACTTGTTGTGTATTTTGCTCTTCGTGGGTGTATATGAAGCAAAAGCATGAGTCGAATTTGAAAAACTCAGTGCGTGTTGATTGATTATCCTTTATTGATTTTTAAGCTCCTTGGATGAAACATGAGTGCTTTTGTTGTTGTTGTTGGTGGTGGTGTTTTTCTAAAATGCTTGCCTCCACTCTTTCTCCTAAGGTTTTGTTTGTGTATAAGCGTGTTGCAGACGGGTGGCTATTGTCTCGCATGTGCGGGCGTGCGGGCGGGGGTAAATGTTAGGTGAACCGATCGCCCGACCACGACGCCCAACAATGAACGCCAAAAGAAGGGGGAGAGAGAAAGAAAAAGGATTCCTAAAGGCGCCAGCCGTCGGCCTCGGAGGCACAAAAAAAATCAGCATATTCAGGGTTGGCAGCTGCTGATTGTTGAAGTGTGACCTGGTTGAAGCGTCTTCTAGACAGTGAAACACATTTCAAGGGAATTATGGCACAGCTAAGGAATTTCCATCAGCTTTCTCTCGCAGAGATGCAATCGCTTAAATTCTGCGCAATCTTGAAGTTTATTTATAGCTGCAACTAAGGCAGACTTAGTAGTAGAAGTAGCAAGAATCTCACTTTAGATGTAACTTTTGTTTTTAGCCTACAAAGCCTCATTTTTCTTTGTTGCATTTAATCAATGCGTTAAACTTGCAGCGCGCACAACTCTGGTAACTTTGCCTTAGGCGTAAAGCAACCAGAGTTCTTCTGAGTAATTTCCTGTTTTTAATCAAATTCTACCCACAAAATAAGCTTCCTGGATTCAGCAACAAAAAAAAAAAAAGAATCAAGCTGCATATAAGAACACAGCAGGGATTTCTGGGAAAATGAGAAAAAGCAACGCACACAGAAGCTGTTTGTGCTTCTTCGGGAATGTTTTGCGAGCCGAGTTCATCTGATCGATACATGAATGCTGCATCACCTGTTGCCTTCGATGCAGATAAATTAGCCCCCACCATTCAGGCACGTGCAGTGCTGCATACACCATTTAATTTTAGTGTGAGGTCAGACTGCAAGCAGTGTTTCTGTTCTGAGAAAGCAAAAAGAAAAAGTGAAACAAGCTTAAGCTGTGCAGTTTAGTGCACCGTCTCGCTTTGTGTCAACTGTCTCAGTTTGCATAGAAAAATTTAGGCACAATACAGCCTGATTTGTGGGAGTACATTTTCTGAAGGCTGTCGTCTTCGCGGTTTTGCTCCCATCGCGTCTGGGGGATCACTGAGTCAAATTCTGACTCGATGGGGTTAAAAGTGCCTTGTGTTTTAAATCTCTCATTCTTATTTCCAGGTCGACTTTGACCAGTTCAAGCACGCTCTTATCCTGGTTTTGTCTTCAACCATTGAGCCTCCTCAAGCCGAACAGGAACCCTTGCCAAAGCCAGGTAACGTCTTTATTTAGAACAGCCTCAAGTTAAATACTGAACTCGAAGGCGACTGGTGAAACAGAGCGGCCCTTATGCTGACTCAGCTGCACGTCTCCGTACGTGATGCAAAAAAGACTTCAGGTCCACATCGTCTCGCTTTGTGTCAACTGTCTCAGTCTAGGATCAGTTTTTATGTTTTGATGAGTAATGTTGACAATCACGTCTTGAACGTCTAGAGTATGTGTCAATTGTCACGTCTCAGTGGAAAGAATAATATTTGCGATTCCGGTGAATTTCCTGGAAATAATGCGCCTGTTGACATGTAATGCGACTCAAGCGTCGCTGAGAGAATGGGAACGCCTTCCTGTAAAAGCATTATTTGCTTTCTGCTTTTGCAGAAGTTGTCTGTTTTGGAGAAGTGGCCGCTGAAGGCGCTGGGTAAAAGTTTGTCACAGGGATTATTTTTAGAGTTTGTGTCTGCATTTAACCTGAAGAAGTGGCAATAAATAAATAAACAGTTCTATGTTAAACAGTTCAGATTTGAAGGTCAATTACAAGAAAATAATTTTTTTCTATTCATTAAATGTGCCATAACTAGAAATTTTCTGCCTATAAACAAGCGATCACTTTTGTCAGAGAACATGCAGCACCTTTTTTTCTTTTAAGAACAGGAAAATCCAGACTGGTGGATCTGTACTTTCATCATACCTCTTTTTTATTTAATTTTTTTGTAAAAAAAAAAAAAAACCTGAACACTGTGCTATAAATTGCTACTTTTCTTGTTGCGTTGTCACCACAGAGTCTCCCGAAATCCAGCCAAAGTTTGTGAAGGGCAGCAAACGTTACGGCCGCCGCTCCACGCCAGAGTTCCTGGAGCCCGTTTCAGACTTGTCTGAGGTCACTAACATTAACCCAGCCAACGAGGACGATCTGGAGGACAACTATGACTCGGCTGTTCCCAGGAAGCGTGAGGTAAATAGCTAAGGCTTCCCCACCCCTCCGAACACATTTGGATGCCTTTCTTATCGCCTCCTGTCCTGTCCTTGCCTGTACTGCGTTGACACGGCAGCCTCTGCCAGGCGTTGAGGCTGTATTCTTAGCTAATCAGCTTAGCGTCGTTCAGAGTGGGCCTTTTAAAATGCCAGGTAGACGCTCCGGCGCAGGATTCAAAAGACACTGATTGCATAAGCAGTCAGTACTCTCTGTAAATAACGTTGGCGTAATTGCTGTTTCAAAAGCCTTGGATTATCAACACGTAACCGGTGTTGGTGGCATTTTTTAGGACCGGACGCTGGCCGCATTGAGTTTTGCGTCGACTCTGCATGCTGAGAGTTTGAGAGTTTCGGGTCTTTAAGGATAGAGCTTGTAAGTTTTGTGCTTTGACGTGAGCGGGCATGTTTGGGTTGAATCTATTTACCGTTCGTTGATTATTCCTCAGGGGACATGGATGCTTTGAGGGGTCTCCTCCATCTCCAACATGAATAATTCTGATTTCTTTGCCAGAGGGCGAGAGAGAAAGATGTTTTGTTGAAGCTAAAATTGTGATCATTTGTGATGACAAGTACATCATCATCTCACTAGATAAAAAGTTCCTAAAGTTGATTCTTTGTTTGGCTTCTTCCCAGTCAGAACCCAACTTATGTATTGTCCAACATGTGGAAAATGAAACCAAATTAAGTAAAAGTTTTGGTTTAAAACTTTTACTTGATGGTATAAAATTCTAATCTACATATTCCCATAACATCCTGTTTTGACTCCACCCCTGATGCCTGTAGACAAACACACTCTGAGTCGCTGAACTGAAGTGTGTCTTGGTATTAACTACTCAAGGCTCCAACAATTGATGATGTCTGTCGCTGTGGGTCAGCAGATGGGTCTGGGTCACGAGGGGTCACGGGGGGGTGGGAGGGGTTGTGCCACAGAGACTGCAGACCTGGTGCTGTGGGTGGAGGAGGGCGGAGGAACAATGAGCTCCAGCGACCCCCACCCTCGTGAATGCCTCCACTCCATGTATCAAAATGCCACTCGCAGAATCCCATCTGCTCTCTGTTCCCGCTGTGACGGCTCCCCAAACAATAGAGGGCAACTCTGGGAGTAGATTTCAGATCAGGAGGTCACACCTGGCCAAACTCCCTTTTCAATAGGTCTTGAAAGCAGAAGACTTTGTGTGAAATCAGTTGACAACAGCAAATATGTGAAGATTCATTTGGTTTACCTTTGTTTTTGATGTCCCACTTCATATACAATGATTTTTGTTGTTGATAATTTTATAACATTTAATACCATCAATATTTCCAGCACTCGTTCTTTTCAGGGTGTTTATGCTTCATTAAAAAGTCTTATATTGTCATGTCTGTGTAGCGTCCTTCATGAACAGTAGACATCTTTCATGACTGGAGTCTGTATGGGGTAGGATTGTATAAGCCATGACTTCAGACTATTCATTATTATTATTATTTTTTTTTTGGTAAAGTATTGGTTTGTAAAATAGTATTTTGTTTTGTTTCCTTTTTTTGTCATGTTGTAAATTTACAAAAAATAAACTGGCAATTTCATCGCCAGTTGGTTGGGGAAATTTTGTACATGTCTGTGGCGATGTAGGTCTTGAATTCAGTTCACAATGGTGTAATATTACATTTTAGCTGGTGAGACTTTTAGAAACGCTGAGTTTTGTGTTTTAATTTCGTCCGGCAGCGCTGGAATGCCCATGAAGGCAGCACGGAGGAGTACGAGGCGGAAGGTATGTCCGTCATTTCAGATAGTTCCCCACACAATGAAGGCGCTTGTTCAGGACTGAATTTGCCCTTGTTGCGCAGGTCAAATGCATCTGTGGAACCCCGACGAGCCGGGCACGCCCCGGGGGTCCGTCTTTCCTCTGTCGGCCCGCCTGGAGGAGCGACTGCGGGAAGCTTGCGAGGAGCTGGCGATAGCGTGGGACGGACGTGCCGCTCACTCTGAACTGCTGGCCTTGTGTCAACATTTGGGTCTAGAGGTGTGACAGAAACTGAAGAGTTGGATGCGAATCCTTCAACTTTACGCAGAAATTTTGTTTTAACTGATCTTGAACGTAGTTTTTAAACAACTGATTTTTTATTTTTTTTTAGACCAACAGTGACGCTGTGCTCAGTCTCACTGATGACGGAGTGATGAATGTCCAAGAGTTCGTCTCCAGGGTCGTGAACAACAACAAACCGCTCACACCCTCGGCCTCCACTCCCTATAGGCAACTTAAACGACATCACTCCACTCAGGTGGGTTCACCGACCAGAAGTGTTCCTTCATTTTGAACCTTTTCACATCGCAGCCGCAGATCTTGATGGATTACACAAACACAAACTTGCAGAATTGTAGCGTGTGAGGAAAATGTTGCAAGTCTTCAAAAGTATTTCTAATAAAACTCTAAAAAATGTGGTGTGCCTGTGCGTTAACTCCCAAGAAAAAGACTCTTTCACCATCTTTTGCTTGGTCAACACAGTGAAGTTGAAGAGCCTGGTAGTGTCTTACATTTGTTTTTGAAAGCCCACGATTCAGTGAAAATCTCATTTTAAAAAACAAATTTTAAATGTCCATCTGCATCAACACAAACAATCTATATTTGTAACAAGCTGCATAAAAAATACGACACACAGCATTATGTTGTACACAACCGGACGCTGCCACCACATTGTATCACTTGGATGTTTTGCTCAGCATCGTGTGCAATGTTAGTTTTCTGCTTCATGTAATGTTTTGCGGGACCTGTCCGGTGTGTTTGGCTTTTGTGACGCTAATGTTATGCAACAGACCTCGAAGTTCTGCACAGAATGGCTGCAATTAGGCTAAATTATGGATTGGTGGGTAAAATTCCAAGTATTCTGAATACTCTGAAAGCTTTCACCAAATGTGAAAAATAGTGAAACAGAAGCCTCCATTGTTTGTTTTAAAAAAAAAGGGATCTCTGTAGTGTTTGTAGGCCTCTAAGATATGTTTTGGTTTCGGTTGCAGCCGTTTGACGAGGGCGGCCGAAGGATCTCGGCTCTGACCAGCACCATCGGCATGCGTCTGTTCTCGACGCTCGATGACGGGAGCGGTTTCACCCCGGCTGAATGCGTCCTGGACGCCTGGATAGATGAGGGGATCGAGAACAGCGCCGAGATTCTGCAGGTGCCACTCTGTAGTTTGACTCAGGCCATCCTTCTGAACCAAAAAAGTACAATTGTGTAAAAAGAATATATATATTTACATATTTTTTTTCCCTTTAGGCTTTGAATTTCAATCTAGAAGGAAAACTGAGTCTCTGCGAACTCACCGTGGCCCTCGAAAACGAGCTGCTCAGCACCAAGAATCAAGTTCACCAAGCAGCGCTAGCAAGCTTCAAAGCTGAGATCAGATACCTCCTGTGAGTAAAAGCAGCTGCTCATTCACATCCCAGACCATTTTCATCATTTTGTTGAAATCAAACAAAACCATCAAAACTGCATGGTGATGGATTTTATTTAGTTCTGGTGACCCAAACCTGCGTGCTTCTTCTCAGAGAGCAAGTCGACAGAGAAATCCGAGAGAAGGAAAAAATCCAGTCTGATCTGGAAAAAACAGAGAAGCAGAAGAGTCAGCTTGCCACAGAAGTGGACGAGCATCACTCTGCAATAGAACACATGAACAACCTCAACCTCAGGTCCGTTGTCACCTCCGCTTTTCTTTTTCTTTCTTTCTGATTAAAAGTCAAAACACTGTAGATTTTACAAAGCAGGGGATCTGTAACGTCTTCAAACATCTTGAATGTCATCATAATTTTAGACATGAAAGATTTCGCAAAGTGCATCTGCTCTTTCATTGTATGTTATTTGGTTTTTGAGTTTCTTTGAGAAATGTTTGATTTGTAGCTGTAGACTTTTGCACTGGTGTACCTAACCTTTTCTTCTTTTTCTAAGGTGCAACCAGAATGATCAATCGCTTCACATTTAACATTTCAGTTTCACTTGTTTTTATAACTGTCCATAAAAGTAACATTGACTTGTAAAGTTTTTTATTTGAAGCAGAGTTGTGCAAGGCTGGAAAAGTGTATGATGTGCAAACATCCCAAGATGAATTGAATTGAACAAAATCCAGCTTTTATAGTCATTCCTGTGGCACAATGAAATTAATTGGTGCCACCTACTGATGTGTTTGTGCCTTCAAATTGATTTTACATGAAAGTTTGAAGCACTTGGTTGGCTTTCTTTCAGAAATGATTCTGCTTTGTGGGATTTATCACATGGAAACTTGTTTCTTTTTCTGTCCTGAATGTCCATTTACCCTCTTTATTGATGTGGGCAGGAAGCTTGAGCAGGACTACAAGGAGAAGCTGTCGGCCGTCCGGTTGGAGCTGACAAAGGAGATGGACCAGATGCAGCAGCAGGCGGGCTTGCAGCGCGAAGAACTGGAGGCGGAGATCCAGAAGATCCGAGAGAACGAATCGTTGCTCAGGGATCACCTCTCCATCTCAGTGAAGGTGACAAAAGGCTATCGAGTCACTTTGTCGGGTTTCATTTTATATTTATTCATCAATCTAGAACACAGAGAAAAAAATCATAAACTGTTGTGTGTTTGCAGGAGAACAGGCGGCTTGAGACGGAATTGCTTGACAACACTGAAAAGCTGACAGAGGCACAAAGCCAAATAACCAAACTGCAGGCAAATTTGGAGAACGTCATGAAAGACAAGGTCCAAAAATCATTCTTGTTTCCCTGTTATGACACTTCAAAGCTACAGAGTACATCTCCACACATAAAATATGTGGGATATTGTTCTAGTTTGGAGACCTGGACCCTGGCAGCGCCGACTTCTTTCTTCAGGAGGAGCGGATCAAACAGCTGCGCTGCGGTTACGAAGCACAGTGCAGGGTAACCGCCTCGTGCTTATTGTCCCATCAGTTTAAGGCCAAATTTATCTTCAGTGCTTCACCTTCATCTAACTCCTTTCTGCTCACGCGGCAGGAGCTGCAGGACCGTATCGACGAGTTGCAGTTGGAGCTGCGGGAGTTTCACAATCTAGGCCGATCTCACGAGTCTGGCGGTAAACCTCTGTCCGAGGAGCTGGACAGCAAAAGCCCCGGCACCGAGTCCGACCCAGGTTAGTCAAGGGGGGGGAAAAAAACCTCATGCTCTGGCGCTGAACGCAGACTTTGCTATGTTTGTATCATGTTTAAAGCAGGAATGCTGTTGGGTAATTTTCAACCTTTCATACATCGTTAAAAAAATACTAGCATTGGTAAGCTGTAACAATGCAGTGGGTAATTTACTGCATTAAATGACAGTTTTTATAATTTCCACTGCTTTGATTGTTGAAGCAGATTTATTCATGGTTTCCCTGCTTCTTTTGTTAAACAGCATATACTGGACAGGGGGATGGGCAATATGAAGCTAGAATTTTACCACACTATTTTGTAGTGCTATTGTACTGGTAGTGATAAATTATGATTAAGAAAAACTATTTATTACCTTTTTTTTAGGTAATTGTTTGGTTGTGACGGCATTTATAGCATCGCAAAAACAAAATGCGATGAAAAATATTCCCATTTGAACTAAGCTCCTTCAAAAATCCACTTACTTAAAGAAGGGACTTATTTTACCAAACTGCACACAGCGACTCGAATTTTGAATTTATCATCTATCTACGCTATCGTGAAACAAATGGTAGAAGTAAAATTTGCAATACTACTGTCGGTTTTGGGAGCTTCTTTTTTTTCAGTGTCACTAATTGAAATTTATCGAGACAACAATAAACCAAAATTTTCACAATAAATGATAAACGATGGGATGAAAGCCCACCCACGGCTGGACATGTTGCCTGTCGTCGAGCCAACTCCGTGATACTGAGTCCAGCCGATCGTGTGACCATCTGCAGGTATCGGTCCAGATGAGGTCCAGCCTTTCAGCATGAGCCTGGAAGCTGAGATGATGCTGGAGCAGCTGAAGGAGCAGCACCTCCAGGAAATGGAGCATTTGCAAAACCAACTTCAAAGCAAGGTTCGGCATCCATTACTGCGTTTATGCAGGCTTCCGTTGATCCATTTTCAACTGGGGTGAAGTCTGAAAGCTTTAGTCTGGAAAATTATGTAATTTAGTATTGTTGGTTTTTTAAAATTCTATATTACCAGTGAAAAAATTGCCTGTATTTTGACTTTTTCCATCGAAAAGTCCATTGAAAACAATTCAGTCCAATTGTACATGCATTCCACAATTAAACAGTGCAGCCAAGTTCTGTTTATTATTCAAATGTGTGTCAGAAGTTTTTTAATGAAGCTCAGCAGACATGGTGAACTTTAGGGATTTTTGTACTTCAAATATTCCATCATAATCCCAAATAAAGAAATTAAAAAGCTTTGAAATATGGAGTAAAAGAAATTTGAAGAGTAGGAAAGTGTGATTTATTTTTTTAAATAAAATATGCAAGAATTTCTTTTTTTTTTCTGTTCAGATCACTGAATTTGAAAGGACTGTGGAAGAGCAGAAGGCGACCCACAAGGACCAGAAAGCTGCCCTGATCCTCCAGCACCAGGAGGAGGCCCGGGGTCTGAGGGAGCAGCTGGCCAGAGCTCAGAGCCACGCAGAGGAGCTTCAGAACCAGCTTCAGCAGGTGGAACAGGACCGGACCCGTCTGGAGCAGAAGCTGGCCGCTGAGAGAGAGGAGCTTCAGAACCAGCAGGAAGACGAAGCCACAAACCTCAGACAGCAGCTCCTGGAAGCTCACACTCAGATCGCTGACCTGGAAGACCAGGCGAACTCTCTGGAGAGCCAGCAGGCAGAGATGGATGAAAACCTCCTGGCCAAGATGGAGGAGCTGAAGAACCAACACGCCGCTGAGATTAGCAAGCTGATGGAGGAGCAAACACGGCTGCAGCGGCAAAAGGACGAGTCGGAGCGAAGGTTACTGGACGACTGGGAAAGGGAAAAGAGAGTCCTGGAGGAAAGCCACCAGAACGAACTTCAAGTCCAGCTAGAGGAGGCGAAACTACTGTTTGAGAAGCAGCAAAGTGAAATGGTGAAGACATTAACGGAGCAGTGGCAGGAGGAGAGAGCGCAGCAGGACGAGCAGAACAGCAGGACTCTGCAGCTGCTGCTGGAGGAAGAGATGCTGCGACTGGTCAGGGAGCAAGAGGAGAAGGAGGACCAGCTGAGGGAGCGCTGGGCGAGCGAACGGGCGCTGCTCGAAAAGGAGAGGCTGCAGCTGCAGGAGCAGCTCCAGCAGAGGGAGAGACGGCTGAAGGAAGACTGGGAGAGGGAGAAGCTGCAGCTGGAAGAGGACTATGAAGGGATGATCCAGGAGAGGCTGAAGGAGGAGAGACAGAAACTCGAGACGGAGAGACAGGAGGAGGACGAGAGGAGGACGGAGGAGCTGATGGCGGAGGAGAGGGAGCGGCTGCAGGAGAGACACGGAGAGGCCCTGAGAGAGCTGAGCAACAAGCATGCCAAGGAGAGGGAAGCACTCAGCGCAGCGCTGGACCGACTGAAGGAGGACATCGCCAAAGAAAGGTGAGACCTGACATGGTGTTTGACTGGGAGGCTTTAAAAATCGACAGAAGTTTGGACTGTGGCTTGTAAAAGCTTTCATACGTATTTGTAACGTTACAACCGTAGATGCTAATGTAGTTTAACTGCATTCCATCAGATGGACGGACTAAAAAGTAATCCACAAATGACCTGTTTTCCCCTCTGGATCAGTACTTTATAAAACCGATCGTTAGAGGTATTTATTGTTTTCTACTATTCTTTTTGAAAAAGTAATTCAGGCTCAGTCAGATTGGATGGAAAATTCTGTGGATATCAAACATCTGGTCTTCAAAAAACACAAATCTTACCAAGTGTTTTTCGTATCGCTTCTACAGCAAACATCTTGGTACTTTAAATAAGACAAAACTAGCTGACAAAAGCCTTTTCATCTGGAAATATTGGGACGATACAGCTATCTATATTATATCAGTGCATTTCTAGTATTAGGTGTTCAAACGTACATGTCCAGATGTCTTTAAAATGTAGTGTTTTTTTTGTTATCCAGAAATCAAAACAAAGCAGACAAATGTCTTAAACTGCTGCTGTAACAAACATTGAATGTACAGGAAGGAAGTTGAGATCAGCTTCACCCAGAGAATCAGAGAAGCAGAAGATCGATTCTCCTGCGATCAGGAATCCGCGGCGGAGCGCTTTCAGGCCCAACTCCTCAAACTTGAACAGCACTACCAAAGCGAGCTGACGACCCTCTCTGAAAGCCACGCCGCGCAAAAGCTGCGCTGGGAAGTAGAAATGCAGAAAGTCCTCGAGGGCGCAGAAGAACGAAGGAGAACGGCGGAGGAGACCGCGGCTCAGGAACGACAGCGACTCGATTGGGAGCGGGAAAACGAGCAACGAGAGCTCGAAAACATCCACGGCGAAGAAACGGAAGCGCTAAGAACAGAGAACGAGCGACTCCGTAACGAACTGGAGGACACTCTGAGCGAGGCCCAGAGGAAGGAAATTGAGCTCAGCATGCAGCTGAACGACCTGCACGGCCGGCTCCAGGAGAAACGCCAGCTGCTGGCCCAGTCCGAGGACAGAGTCCTTCAGGCGGAGCTGCTGCTCAATCAAACAGCGGAAGACTTTAAGCAGGAACGGGCCGAGCTCCTCGGCAGCAACTTGGAGCTGAAGGCAAAACACGACGAAGCGCTTTCCAGCGCGGACAGGCTGGTCGCGGAGAGGATGCAGCTGATAATCCAGCGTGACGACTTGCAGGTAAAAGTTGAAGAGCTGGAGACGCTTCTCAAGCAGGCGGCGCTGGACTTTGAGCTGGAGCGAAAGGAGGTCCTGGAGAATCTGGTGGTTCTAGAGGAAAAGTTGAGAGATGCTCGGGAAGTCGAGGCGCTCAGAGCGGAAAGAGATGTTCTTAAAAGCAAACTGGAGGAGCTACAGGTTGTATCCAGTACAAACGGAGAGGAATCAAAAGGTATAAATGTACTTATAATGAATCAAGAAGACGAATCATATCAAGCTCAGTCCGATCAGCACGAAGATGTATCAGAGAGATGCATACATGCTGATCAGGAACTTGACGATGGCGATTTTGCCCCCATTGAGGATGAGCAGGATGGCCGAGGCGGCGCGAATGAGAACCAGGAAAACTGTTGTGATGACAAAGTTGGTGATTCTCCTTATCAGAAACCCGATTTATATGTTAAAAACAAATGCCAACCGGTTTCCCACGAGAGTCGGGGCGAAGACGTCTTCCCGCTTCTGGCGTTTGCTGACAAAAATACAGCAGCTGCTGAATCGCCCCACCAAGAGACCAAACCGCAAGAGAACGGCGGAAGCTCTCTGCATGGAGATCAGCAGCATCATGAGACTGAGGTTGTGGGTTTAATGCTGCAGGAGGCGGCAGGTGATCCAGCTGAGGTTGATTGCTTATCAGATGGCTCTCACAGCCAACAGGAAGGGGTTGAAAACCAGGATAAATTCGTACGCGACGGTGTGGAAACCCTCGGAGTGTTTGGCTGCGAGAACCAGGAGAGTCCTGCTCCGAATTTACAGGACTTGTATGACGCCGCCACGGAGGAGAACGTTCTGCTGCACGAGAAGATCGCCCTGTTTCAGCAGAAATCTGAAATACTAGAGAGTCTGTTGGCACGCCACAGCGAAAAGTTGAAAAGCAGCCGCAGGGCTCTGGAGGAAAATTACAAGCTCAAAGTGCAAGCCCTCCTGCTGATGGAGCATGTGAAGGAGCTGCAGGCGAAGAGCCTGAGAATGGCCGACCTCCAGATCCGGTACGAGGACTGCGCGTGCGAAAACGCCAAGCTGAAAGACCAAAACGACATGCTGGAGAAGCGCGTCTGGAGCCTGGAGAGCAGGCTGGACGTTTTCCGCGAGTTCGGCGACCGGCGCTCCTTGCTGGTGGACGAGCTCGGCAGGATGAGGGCAGAGAACGGCGAGCTCTTTCACCTGCTGAGCGAACTGCAGCGGCAGGAGGACGGGCTTTCGGACCCGGACGCCGAGCCGGTGGAGGGACGCTCGGATGAGCCTCCTCTGCAGCCGGAGGACAAATCCTGGGCGGGGTTCGGCATCGAGGAATGCTGCAGGGAGTTTGAAGAGCGGAACAGCGAACTGCGCAGAACCATCGCAGAGCTGCAGGACGAGTCGCAGATAATAAGTGAAACCACTCGAGCGCATAGGTAAAGTGGGGGGAAAAACTAGGATCCTGAGTGGTGTCTGCTTCCCCGTCCCACTAGTGGTTCTGATGTTAGATCCACTCAACGTCACAACGTAGAGCCGCTTCCCCTGCCTGTGAATCTCGAGATTACTCGAGCTAAGCTGCTTTCGTCCTCGTTAAAACCCCGTCCTGAGTATTTGAATTCACCGTATGTGTTAGATCTTACTTTGATTTAATGTCTTGCCAAATGAGTCTCTAATGAAGCCCATCTTCCTTTAGATACGAAGCTACTCGTCTTGCAGAGGAAAACGTCTGTCTCCAAAAAAACATCGCCGCTCTGAAGGAAGGAGACTTAAAAGAGGCCAAGGATGAGTTGACGTGAGCCTCTTTAATAAAATATGTTTAAAAAAAAATTTAAAAAAACAGTCCCATTAGTGGTGGGTCGTAGGGTCTTAGAATTTGATCACGATATTTTGTGGCACTGTTGCGATAATGACAAAAATCTATTTAGTGCTTCTTTTTTCATGGCAGCTGCATGGCTGTATTCATAGCCCCACAATAGTTGTTCTTGAAAATAAAAGATGTTGGTTTCACTGGAGGTCCTCCTCTTGTGACGGGAAATGTAACCTGCTGCTCGTCACTTTCCTGCTTTTATTGCTTTGTTTTTTTTTTGCCTGAACTCTCATCTCTCCCGTTGCAGGCAAACCTTGGAGCATTTGGAGAAAGAGAAGCTCGCAGCTCAACAAGCAGCGGACAGTTTCAATAAACAGGTAACAGAGAACGTTTCTGAACGACGAGAGAGAGAGTCTTGTCGTCAAGAACCGTCACTGGCGATGGATTTTAAAGGTTTGACTTTTCTCCAGATTTCAGATTTGCATTCACAGAGCCAGCAGCTGGAGGACGACAACGGGTTCCTGGCGGAGAAAAACGCCCAAAGCGTCGCCGACATCGAGAGCCTGCGAGAGCAGCTGGCGGAGCTGATGAAGGAAAACAAGATGAGGGAATCCCTCCACTCCGAGGAGAAAACCAAGGTCGGCAACACGGACCCACCCCGCTCCTGCGCTGCTGTTGAGCCTGGGCGGTAGCTGGTAGTTGATTGGTGGTTGTTTTGTGCTAGATGGCAGCTTGTGTGTCTTCTCTGGAGGCAGAGTTTGACAAAGCTCTGACGGAGTCCGCACAGCTGCAGGAGAGAAATGGCCAGCTCTCACAGCAGCTCTCTGACCTCAGGGAGAAGGTGAGCGGTTTAACGCGGGCGAGCCGGTTCGTTGGGAACGGGCTGAATACAAACGCACGCCACACTTTTCAGATCCTGTACGACGACTTTCTTTGTTGCAAAATGACAAAATGTTGCTGCACTCATACTTGCATTTTCAAAATGTTCTTAAAAGCTTTGAAAGAATATTCAGGGAAACTTTTTTTTTTTTCCCCATATCAGGCTTTCCATGTGGAATCGATGGAGCTCAGCAGTCTGGTAGAGGACTGCAAAATGGTGGATAAAGAGAGCACCGATCTGCGCAGCCAGCTATCTAGAGCTCAAGAGCAGGTAAGAATCAAACACAAAATCCAAGTATATTTGGTCTACTTCCTAGTGCAAACATCTTGGTACACTTGAATAAGATAAAACTAACTTACTAGTAGCTTTTCAGTAGGAAATGGGAGTTTGTCTTAAGTCTGTAATCCCTTAATACTGATGAAAAAAGGCTAGTTTTTAGGTAAGTAATCTGCCAGTGGAACAAGATATTTTTCCCTTTTTATAAGCTAAAATATCTTGCTCCACTGGCAGATTATTTCCCTGATAAGATTTTATTTGCTTGATTAACAACCAAGTTTTGAAGTTTAAGTAGACTTAGCTGCAACTTTACAAATAAACTTACGATTAAACCACATTTCAGCAAGTTTAAATCACTTAACAGAAAGTATCGTGTCTATATAAAGAAGTCTAAGAGTTTTGAGTTGGAAAATTAATCTTGAACTTGTCTTATTTTTTTCCCCCCTCCCTCCAGCTGATATCTGCGGATGAGAGCTTCAAGGTGGTAAACCGGCAGAGCGCCCGCCTCAAGTCAGACCTCCTCGTTCTGCAGCAGGAGAGGGATTCCCTGAAGCACGAGGTCACGGTGCTGCACAAACAACTGCACAACGCAAACGAGAAGGTGAGACTTTTTCTATTTTTGGGGGGGTAAGAGGGTTGGGGATTTTTAACGAAAAAACAGTAGTGCAGATGTGTGATTTTATTTATTTTTCTTCGATTTTAATGTCAGAACCAAATTTTGGAGATGGCCCTGCACTCCAGCGGCCTGCAGAGTCAGAGCAGGAAGCTGAACAGAGAAGATCTTTCCTGGGTGATGCAGCAGGAACAGCAGCTGCTGAGGCAAGAAAACGAGAAGCTTAAGGCTGAAGTCCACAGCATCGGCAGCGACCTCGTCCAGTCCAGAGAGAAGGTTAGCTCACACCAACAAATAGCGAGAGTTTTAATGTAAAAAAGAAAAAAAACAACAAAAAACACATAGAAAATACTAGATCTTCATGGTGTTTAAATTTCTGAGCTCGTGCCTTTTAGATCCGACAGCTTGAGGCCACGATCCTCTCGCTGAGCAAACGGAAACAGCAGAACCATTCCTCCTTCCTGAAGGCCTTGGACCAGGAGAACTTCTTCCTGAAACCGGAGCTGGAAGCAAAAGCCGAGCTGCCGCGGGTGAAAATCCGACTCCTTGATTTGCTCCTAAAGCATTCTGATAAAGCAGCAGTTTCCTGACGTCTGTTAAATTTGTTTCAGGGCTGCGATGCCGAGCAAAGCCACGCAGAACTGGACAGTCTTCTGCAAGAAAACGAGTCACTCAAGACACAGATGGCTCGAATGTCAACACACATGATGGAGGTAAACTTTTAACTGCACGCTTAGGAGTTTTGCCCTTGAAATGTGTAATTAGGACTTAAAATGAGCCCTCCAATTTTTTTATGCCACATCTGTTGTCCGATTTTAATCTTTTTTTTGCTTTTTTTCCCTTTTTTCCTAGAAAATTCCAGAAAATATTTTCAAAAGTGACTTTTATTTCATTCATCCCTTATGTGAGTTGTAGAACGGAGTATTACGGTTCGTTTAATTGTGAGAATCTAGTCATAAATATTAAGTGGAAAAGATGCAATTTTACCAGAAAAAAAAAAATCTGACTACAAGAATTATAAGAAAAATGTTTTAATAAGGAAAAAGCTTCACTATCAGGATCTGACACGACCAGTGTATCTCTTTTTCTCTATTTCTTCAAAACACACATTTGTTTGTGCGATTATTCAGGATTTCTTACTTTCAAAATACTTTCATAAATCTATTTCTTGTTTGTTTTTAGGTGTTTCTCTACTATATTATTCTTTTTTGCTTTCAGTCGTTTCACGCGCAGTACGGCGGACATCTTCCTCCATCGCCTCAGATGGGCCCGAGGGGACAGCAGCGTGGTGACGACCCAGACAACATGCAGGTAAAGGAAAACTAAAACTTAGAATCATGTCCAAAAGCCTTGATTATACGCTGCAATAACGAAAACGTGAAGGCCTTCTGATTGCATCTACTTTGCAGCAAATGTAGAGCTAACTACACGAGATGGTTTAGCAACACCGCATCATTGTGCAGTAAATAATGCATTACTTTCATCCTCTTTCATTTTCTATCACTCTGTTTTTACTTTTTGTCACTGGTTATTTGTAAACTTGCTCCGTCAAAGGGGAACCTGTACATCGTGTCTTACTGTGGTTCATCTGTTGTCTCAGCTGCTTAAAAATTATGCTAATGTTTTATTAAAAACATAAAAAAATTATAGTCACTGATATTGCCGTGAAATGTGCTGCAAGTGTTTTAATGACTGAGCAAAGGTCACCGAGGGTGATGATGGTTTTTCTAGAATTTTGTTGGAAGCTTTTGTATTTTAAAAAACCAAAACAAAAAAAAACAGTTTTGTACAAAATTACACAAACCCCTTGGAGGTTTTTCTCAATAAATTACTTCCCAGTCTTTTGTAGCTTCTAACAGGTTCCCCCTCATTCATTTTCGTATCATTTGTAACGATGTTTCCTGGAAAAAGCATTCCCACAGCATGATGCTGCCACCACCAGATGCGGTGCTGTGTCTGCATTGCCTTTTTTTTTTTTTTTTTCGTTCCAACAACCAGGTAATACTTTGAAGTTTGCGATTGCAACTTGAAAAAATCTGAATAAGCCCAAAGGGTGTGGATACCTTTGGCGACACCACATATATCCGTTTTGAAAGATGGCTAAAAACGCAATAGTTTCCTCGAAGTGTAATTTTTCAAACATCTGAGCTGAGCGATTTCTGTTCAGTTTTGGGTTTTTTTTTTTCCATTTTTCTTTTTTTCTTTTAGCTTACATGCTGGGTTCTCTGTTCTTTTTGCTTATGAATTTTTTTTATTATTATTTGTTGCTGCCGTCACGCACATCACTGTCCCAGCGTCTTGTCTGTTCTCATGCCACGCATGTAGTGTTTACTTTCTGGGTTTGGTGTCGAGTCCATTCAGACTGTATGTGTCACAAAACTCACTGTCCTTATTTAAGTTTCCATCTCTGGGCTGAAGTAGTTGAGCCACGATGATCATCTGGGTGTGGTCCAGCATACTATTTTAAATTTTTGTTGTTGTTTCTGTCAAGCTGATAACATTAGACCTGATCACACTAGCAGAAAAAGATGTGTAACTCTGTGTACTGCAGACCTTCATACTAAAACTGAGTGGTGTTAAAGCTTCATCAATTTTCAGATAATATAACTATGAACTATTTTGGCAGTGCCTTACAGAAGTATTTATCTCTTAAGCCACAAAAATATAATGTAATATATAATTAGGACTTTAAATGATCCAAGACAAAAGAGTGGATATTTTTTTAAAATATAAGAAAACTAATGCATTGGTGTTTTTTCTATTGTTTTGCATGGAGGCCAGTTTAGTTTTGTTATTTGACCAAATTCCTCCACATGTTTGCCCTGCACAAACCTCTGATTCCTCCACTGAACAACTTAGCATTTTAATTTTTTTTTACTGAGGATAAATTATAAACATTTCAATATCTGAACCCGGACGTTCATTAATATCAGATCGATGCATCTCCACTTTTTAAGTAGTTAAGTGATTTCTCAGTGTCATTGGTTAAATTGGGTTTTAATTAAACCTATATAAGTGTTTTGATTAGATTTCCACTCCACACCTTTTGGATTTTTACCCAAAAGACAGTGAAAGTCATGCATCCTTTTTCCTTTCGCTTTGTCTCCGTTGATCACAAAACACATAAAAATGTGTGTTTGTTAAATAATGAGCAAAAAGTAATACAATTTAGAATAAATAAATACTGTGTGAGGCACTTTATAACAGTGGAAATCAGGATCCAATGCCATAATTATTGTTTTTCATAGTTTCATCGATTTTTTTTTTTCTGTGATTTTCTAGTTCTAATTAATAGAATAGATTTATAGTTAACACATCTGACAAAAAATAAATAAATAAAATACTTGTATGTAGCAAGTTTTTATATCCTTATGGGAACCTATTTCTGTCTACAATGTGGGGTTTTGGGGACCATTGTTCCTTGTGGGGACATTTTCTTGGTCCCCATGAGGGAAATTGTTTTTTGGATTAGAGGTTAGCTCAGTCCCCACAAGTGAAGAAAACACGACTGTATGTGTGTGTGTTGAGGATTGGAGGAAAGGGTAGACCTCTGGTGAAGTGTTCCTGCCTTGTCTCTCCAGGGGGCGCCGCCGGAGCAACGGGTCGCTCACGCAGACACCTGCAGGCGGATTGGTGGATTGTGACAGCCGGTGGTTCCCTCGTGTTTGGCTTCTTTAACACTTCTCCTCTCTTGTGACATATTTGAAATCAGAGCGTTAAATGTGATGCTCACTGCTCTCCCACGTCCTGAACAAATGTGCCTGACTGAAAAGGCACAAAGGTGCGATTGTGTTTCTCTGCTGCTTGGGGGCAGGAACGAGCATATTTTTATTTATTTTTTTTATTTTTTATTTTTACAAAGCAACGTGGATTTACAACAATGACACTGAAAGCTATTTTTACCAGACATATTTTAGAAAATGTGACTTTTTCTGTATGAACAGTCGACAGATGTTGACTGTTATAGTTCACTAAATTGGGTTAACTGTAGGGAGTTTTAATGCTGTATGTTGTGGGAAGTTTCATTAGGGCACTTTTACTGTTTGTAATAAAAGTTACAGGGTATTTAAATCATCAGAGGCTAAATTTTATGGCTATTTGCTTTATTATCATGGAGAAAAGTTGGGTTTTAGGTGCATTTTGTGCCCTCTAGCACTCTTCATTTAATCACCCGACATGTTACTGCATGGTGTGAAACGCCTGGTGTTTTGTTTTCTTTCTTTTTAAGCTAGAAATGTTTACATGTCAGACAATAAATGTAGCTAAATATGTTTTGGACCTGTTTTTGTAGCTGCTGTGCAACCAAAGTGAAGTTTTTCTGTCACATGTTTATTTCACTTCCTATTTTTGTAGTATTTATCTTTAATTGGTGTGCCATCATTGCCATATTTATTTTTTGAATTGTCCCTTTTTCTTTTCCTCCATGTTGTGTGGTTTTTGTTTTGTTTTGGGTTATTTATTTTATCTTGATGCATTAAATTATTTCTTTTAAAGGCATATGTGAAATTATTTTAAGCATATTTAATTTTAATTACATTTTTAAGGGATCACTTTTAGAATTGTACCAAAAATCAATCTCTGCAAAAATCAGTTGGAAAATAAAGCAACCACGTCGCAAAAAAACGACGATTCCGTCCATGATTTTACTTCAGATCCAAATGTCTGCATGTTGTTTCCTTCTTCTAGTAGTCGCATGTCTTTATTTATCTCAACTTAAAACAAAACCAAAAAAATCACATTTTGCTACGTCTGCATTTTCTTGACTATACTTTTGTCTGTCTTCTCACCAGGATGAACGAGAGAGGAAAATGAAGAAGATGGAGGAACGCATGAGGGAAATCGAGCTTTCACTCCATAACGTCAAGCTGCTGCTGAAGGAGAAGGTGACTCAACTGAAGGATCAGGTATGATATGATCATCCTTAAAAAGTGGCTGAACATACCGGTAAAAGAAACTTTTACAAACTAAAATTAAGATGGTGGAAAGATGGATAAATAAATTCTAGTGAGCTTCTTTGTAGATGATTGTGAAAATGTTTGGGCTTCTTTTCTTTCTTTCTTTTTTTTTTTTTTTTCTTCCAGTAACTGAATCTTAAAAGTCAAAGTCAGTTTCATTAATGAGAGATTAAAGATTGTTTTTCAGGCTTAATACAAATTCAAACAACTTTTTTTTAAATAAAGTGTTTCCGTCAGAATCCACAACTTTTTATGTTTTTTTTTGTTTGTTTTTCTTCTTTAAAGAAAAAAGATTTAAGATCTCACATTCTCAAGTTGGAGAAAACAGATACTGTAGGTTTTCAGTTTCCTCCCGTCTCATTGAACACATGGATAGCTTCATATTGTTTTATTAAAAACATTCAATTCAAAATGAAAAACATAAAGCGGTGTGAATATGAATATTTATGCAATTCAGATTGGAAATGTGAATTTGTTTAAAGAAAACAATCACAAATACGTGCTTCAAATCTTGAATTTCTAGATGAATCAAACAGGAAGTGCTTTTATTTTCCAACAGCTGTTAATCTAGTATTTAAATTTCAGAGGATTTCTTACATTATTAGAAAATCATGCAATAATTTTATTCATTTTATTTTATTTTTTTTTCCACAAATTTAAACCGGAAACATTTTAAAAGGTATGCTTACAATACAAAATAGTGAGGGACAGGACTAACTGTTACCTTCAAAGTACCTTTATTTTGTAGAACCAGAACTGTCCTGTTTTATCAGCTTAATGTTGAGAATAAGAACTGTTTATATGTTATGTATTTTAGCTCAGTGACATTTAACACAGTTCAGATGGAGACGATGATGCCAGTTTTGTCAGACTACAACAAACTTGACCAGTTTTATTTTGAAACAGATTCACCTCCTTGGCAGAAGAATCTTGATGTTCTGATAGAAATTTTATTTAAATATATGTAATGTTTTACTTGTGAAGAGCATTTAGACCATATTAATATTAATGTGTTCTACTTACACTTTATTTGAAAGTTTGCCTGGCATAGAAAACAGTTATGTTTTTTTTTCTACCAGTTCATCTGTGTCCACCTAGTTTCCAAACAGAAAATCTTTTAACATGCGACCGGTAAACATTTTACTTCTCCGATTCTTGTAGCTGCACAGGAACGGCAAAGCAGACGTGCTGATCAAGGACCTGTACGTGGAGAACTCTCAGCTGATCGAGGCTCTGGAAATAACGGAGCAGCGGCAGAAAATCGCAGAGAAGAAGAACTACCTGCTGGAAGAGAAGATCTCTAGCCTCAACAAGATAGTGCGGGACCTAAACCCCTCGACGCTAACGTCGCTGCCGTACAACTACAAATGCCCGTAACGCGTCTCCCGAAACACTCGGCACGTTTTGAAGGATTTGGTCGTGCCAACTTTAAATAAGCGCTGCATGTATGCGAACGACAGGGACGCTTGTGCAACAGATCCAGCCAGATGCAGGACAATTGAAGGGCTCAGACGTATGTAAACGTCGCTGCTAAATATGCAGGATCTCTATTTGTTTTATTCTTAACCCGAGCTGGTTGACAGACTTGACCGTTTGATGAACCAAATACGAGGTTGGCTAGTCATTTATTTCGTCGTAATTTATCATTTTTAAACAATTTCTAAGCTGAAAAGTTAGCTACAAATAGGAAAACGATCCCACCTTGGCACACTGTACTATCTGTCCAAAGAGAAAAGCAATATTGATGTGAAAGTTTATAAAATCTTCAAATGTCTGTGTTGATCTTGTAGACACAATGTTAAGAACGAACAGGAAGTAAAATCATGGACAGAATCACCAGTTTTTGCAGACAATGTTTTTGCTTTTTATTTAACACTACCTGAAACTGGACTGTGAAAGTCTTGTGTGGCAATACTTAACATTTATTTATTATTGAGGGGGAAAAAAATGCTATAATCTGTTGCAATATGTAAAGTTGCCATCATGAATGTTTTTGAGCTGAAATGGTTTGTGTTACTAGTGCAAATAAAATGTATTGTATAGCATTTTGATAGTTTGTGGTCATTTTCTTCCTGATTCAAAATGCAATTCTCGTTTTTCTTCTTCTGCTGTTTAACATACTCATCTATTGGGGTGACTGGAACTTGGATTCAATTGTGCTTGCTCCACCGCTATATTCTGCAAAAAGCTTCACACGTGGTGAAAATTTGAATCATAAAAACTACTTTTTGATTATTGCCAACTTAAAAACAAGCCCCAGAACTGGATCAAGAAGGTATTGTGGTGTGTCGAAGTATTACTACTTGAACTTTTCCACTTTTTTTATGCTTCAATCACTAAATTGTATTTTATTGAGGATTTTATGACAGACATACTGGTAATGCAGAAGTAGAAATAGTGTCAGAAATAGAGGCATTGTCCATCCTCCTTTTATTCTGATACCACTAACACTTCCTGATCAGTCCATCTGAGTTTTTTTATTTTACTTTTAAGGCTTTTATTTATGAATGTTTTCTTTCCACTTTAGTTATTGCGCCGCACATCGACGTAGCGGAATCTAGTAGTGGTTGTGCTCAAACCGTCCTGCAGGGGGCGTGTGACCAGGCTGGAGGACACGCGCTGGGACGGGACTGCTGCGACAGCATAGTAGCTCCCAGTGGCTACAGTTAGCTGGCTAACTGCTGCTAGCTGTCGGTGCAGCTGAAAATGTTTACTTTCTGCCGGTTGTTAACGGAGCGGAGGACGGTAGCAGCGTCGGAGGATTGTGCCATGACTTGCCAGTGTCTCGTTGACGACATTACCAAGCTTTAAGTTATGCTCTCACGAAAGAAAAGTAAGAACGAAGCGTCAAAACCAGCCGAGGTACAAGGGAAATATGTGAAGAAGGAAACGTCTCCGCTCCTCAAAAGTAAGCGCAACAAGTAGCCTGAGCGGCTAGCTCGCTAGCTAACGTTAACTAGAGCCCGGCTTTACCCAGCTAAAGTAAAACCAACACATTGAAGCGAGAGTATGGAAACAGTTAACCGCATCATTATGGTCTATAAACTGTTTTCCAATGTAATGTACACTGTATGCTTATCCAGCTAGCATGCTAACAAAGTTGTCCGGTGCTAACTGAAAAGCTCATTTACTTAATGTTATGAAAAAGGATAACACCTTGTATTTTCTTTAGCAACATTGAGATAAGTTTTCTCTCTTTTTTACTCCTTAACTAGAGCTAAGTTCCTTAGAGATGTAAAAGCCTAATTATTCTTGTATTTAGATGCCTAATTAGCATCTGTTGACAAAACAGAAGAGCGTCAATGAGGGCTTAGAAATACTGCCAGGGTAAGACGTCACAAAAAAGCTTATTCTGTCAGCTTGTTTTTTATTACTATTATTTAATGTGTTGTGGTTTTTAACTTTAGGTTTGAAGTAATCTTTTAATTTGACCAACATTTTTCTTCTAACTGGATGAAGTTAGTTTGGGATGCTCTAGAGGTTCTGTGTAAAAAGTTAAATATTGCAATCCATTTAAAAGAAAACAAAAAGGCTTTTTCAAAAAAATTTTTTCCTAAAATCATAAACAAGAAAGGTTCAGCCTGGCGGTGGGGCGCCAGGCCTATAATGCACAGGGGGGAACCCTGCTCTCTAACTCCTGACATTAACAGCTGACCTCTGTTAATGTCTTGCAGACCTTATGCCCTCATTCATCCGCCATGGACCCACTATTCCCAGACGAACAGAGGGACCCCCGCCAGAGATGACGCCCTCTTCCTACTCTGTGGCGACCAGCAGGGAGTCGGTTGTGTCCCGTAACAAGAGCGTCCTCCGCTCGCCCGTGCAGAGGTCGCCACATGAAGTGGCCCGCAGAGAGAGCCACCGCATGTCAGCGCCACCATACCTGCCTCGCAGTCTGGGAGACCTGTCCCACGAGTACCGCGGCTCATCGCAATCCTTCCTGACCGACGTGAGCCCCATGTCGGAGAATGGAGATGCTGCTGGGTATTACTTCCCACCTGAACCCTATTATGAAAACCAGCAGCAGCGTCAGCCCAGGAGAATGCAGGAGCGCTTCCCTGAAGGCTATAGATACCATGAACACAACTTCCAAAGACATCTCCACCAACACCTCTCCCCAGTGCCAAACCGACCCCCCTCAGGTAACTGGAAAATGCTTTCTAATTAGTAATTAAAAAGTCATAAACTAAAGTGGTATTTTTCAAGAAAGGCTACAGATTTTACCTGCACACATTCATTTGGAAGTCTTATTTGAGAAACTCATGTAATTTTTTTAATGGCAGGTTTTGTGGCTTTGAAATCAAAGCTTTCAAGTCTGAGGATTGATAGGGCTTCAAACAGTTAATCAACTTGCAATCAATTCTCAGTGATTTAATTAAAAGTTGTTCTGATCGATTAACTGACATTGTCCACTTAGATCTGCTTTTAGTGTGGTAGTTTGGCTTCCATCCAGAAGAGGGCACCACTGGCTGGCCTTAGGTGGGACCAGTTGATACAAAAACAAAGATGGTGGGGCCATACCAGAGCAAGAAAGAAAAACTGTTCAAACAGAGTCCAGTTTGGGTTTTTCTTTGTTTGGGTTTTTCTTTCTGTTATATTAGCACGTCAATAATTTTGGAATGAGATGCTGAGGCTGCTCTGTGCAGTTCAGCTGAATGAGCGCCATTAAGTGTTCATATTTCAAACAGAACAGCGAAAAGTACCTTTTTCATCCTGTGACAAGATCAGGAAAAAAAAACACTTCAGTATGAACATCTGTTTGTTCATGACAGATTAAGTGTTTCACAAATTCATGTTTTATTTTTCTATTCGGTAACCTAAAAGGCTAATGTTTTGTTATATTTTATAAATATGCCTCAGTTTAATAATTCAAGAAATCCACAATTTTTAGTTTGTTCAGTCAGTATTTAATACGGCTGTCACAAAATAGCATTAAAATTGAATGAAGTTTTATTCAAATTAAGTATGTTATAAAAAAAAAAAGTGACCCTTTATGTTATTAAACTTCTGTCGGCCCTCTTTTTTATAAACTTTAAGAAAATGGCTGCTGTCAAAGCTCAATCAACTTTCAATAAACTCACTGATCAATGATTTGCATCCCTGCCTGCTGGTTATATTGAGACTTAACACCTAGTTTAGTCAAAGTAACCTCTCTGATGTGCTCTATTTTAAATATTACTGATGGTTTTTGAACCAGAAATAGATGACAGGAGTACAAACCACTGGTTTTCAATCCAAAAGAGTCATTTTAGCTCATGTTTTCAACCAGATTATATTCTGTTATTTGTAAACTCCACACTGTAAACAGTAGTATGTTGCGAGTGTAAATTTACCCCCGAGAGTAAAATTGTATGCAGCTTGCAGGAATTTTCCATTTATCCTAAAGCAGAAACCCTTTTATTATGTGGCCGTCTTGTTGATGCGACCCGCCTTGTGCGTATCGTACAGCTCTTTTTGAAGTGAAGTCAAACAAGTGTTGGAGTCTCTGCATTTAGAGGGGAAAAAAAAAAACTCTCCATTTGCCAATAAGTTTCTGCTGGCAAACTAGTAATTTACAGTCAGAAACCTCCGTCTTAAATAGCTCCCAATGCTCTGATCGCTGCGTAGCTGCATGTCATCCTGACGCGGATATCACAAAAATAAATGTGTGTGTAAGAACAAAGAGCAGCGTCATTCTCAGCCTTTTCACTTTGTGTGTCACTCTAAAATGAGCTGCTGTCATCTTGACTTGACACTAATCTGTAAGGTGTTCTTGCACGTTGTCTTGATCATGGAGCGTTTAGCATTTACTTGTCGTTTGAATTTCAGACTGCCAGCTAACGTCCTTTTTCATTTTCGTCCTCGTCTCCCTCCTGCTCTGGATGTCAGATGATGATAATAATTAGTTAGCAAAATATTTGTGGCATGAAAGGCAAGGCAGCGTGTTACTTAACCAGAAGTGCAGCCGCACTGAAGGCGACTATTTTCATTTTGTTCCAGTAAAATAAAAAGGGAAGAAAAAACAACATTGTTTCAGTATGAGATCAGCTCTTAGATGTCTGCTGCCAGTCATAATTTCTCTTTAAGAACTGGGAAATGAGAAGATATAGGAAACATATTTAGTCCAGCTTTGATGCCATTAATCAGAATTGAATGGTGAGAATCGAATTTCTGTAAAAACTGCGTTTTACTAATTTATTTGGACTTGCCGTTTTAAACCATCTTTAGTATCTTCCTTTAGCATCTTCCTTTAGCATGTAGCTCAGTTACTTCATCCGACTACAACAGTGGTCTCGCTGTACTTTGTTCAGGCTTCTCGTTATCGGCTGAAAGTCTCCATCTTTTTGCAGCACTGGTGTGATGCATTCACTGGTCAGAAAAAGAGCTGAATATTGAGTTCCCAGCATAACAGCCTCGTCTTCCTCACACTTTCTTGTCCTATCTTACTAAGGACAAGTAATTTGCATATCAAATTGCTATTTTGTAGGAGCAATTTGATATATTTTGCAGCTCTACTCAGAGCTCATCCAATATTCACTACTACATTCTGATTTCACAGGGAAATAAAAATAATGTTATTATAATTACTATTTTTTATCATTATTATTTTAGGATCCAGTAACTTTCAATCTATTCGTGACGAGACACGAAAGAGAGGGTCAAGAGAGAAATAACATGTAGCAACAGAGTTGCAGAATATGACCAAGCCTGCCGCACCATTCAGGATTTTACTGGGTGATACTAGCTTCTGGTTTGCCTCTAGTTTTGATCCACCACGTTCAATTTTAGCCAATTGGTTTTTTTGTTGTTGTTGTTGTTGTTTTATCAATGTAAAACTCATACAAATTCATTAGCGGGAACTTTGTTTTAAATCAGCAAAGCAACAAATAGCAATCATGACAACAAAAAGAACTCCAGGTTTGTTGATAGAACAATTAAGTCATTACAAATCGTTAAACAATGATCCAGTTTTGGGACATTTAATGAACACTTGAAGCAGCAGTATTATGAGTATTCCCAGCACTTTATTATAGCATAATCATACAACCATGATCCCTTCAGCTGTTTGTAAAAAGGCTGTGTTTATCAAACATGATGACTTAAAAGAAATTTGACTGCACAATTTAAAGTCATCGCAACATTTTCCCCGATAAGCCGTTCACAAATGCTCTTCGAAACGTTTCACTGAGAAGTAGTTTGTGTGATTTGAGGATTGGGCATGCTAGTTTAAATAGTGGTTTAAAAATAATCCATCAGGTGATCGGTTTTATTGCGGGGAAACAGAAGGGGTGGAACATGTGTTGATTTATTGTAGAAAATATATAAAAGAGAGGAAAGAATTGGGGAGGATAATTTCAGTAAGTACGTCTAATTTTTTAGGGACGCATCAATCACATGATATAATTCAAGCACTTATTAAATATTTAAAAGATACAAAATTAGCTGAGAGGATTTAATGTGTGTGTGTGTGAGTGTATAAGTCTGTGTGTAATTTAGTTATTTTAAGATTCGAAGATGTATTGGGAAAAAAAATGAATTTCTGAATTACATCTTCGTCTGGTAGTTGACGGCGGTAACGCACAAAGTTTGTAAACTGCCAGAAAACGCAATAGAAGAAGAAGAAGAAGTCATTAATGTGATGAGCTCAGCAGCTGTGCAGATGCACCAGGTGTTTCCTAAATGCTGCAGCTGCTGGACTGAAGGAGCTGAGTGGAAAAGGCGCTTGGTGAAAGCAAACATCTAAGCAACCCCGATTGGAGAGGTCCAACGGTGCTGCAAGCATGTCTTTAACACCCGAACCAGCAGGTATGTTTTTGATTAAGGAATAACCTTTTAACATGATGTAAAGCTAACAAAAAATTATTTAGATAATACTGCCCCTTTAAAAAAAAAAAAGAAACATCTAATTAGATTTCCCCTTCTGACTGCCAGTTCATGGTAAGAAGCCAGGAATTGATTTTGAAGTTGATTTATGTGTCAACAGTAAGTGAATCCATGACAAAACGTCTTCATGCATTAGAATCCCAGTGGCCAAAGTGTTCTTCTTTAATTTTTGTTCTTGCATTTTATGATGTTATAACTACAAACTTGAATGTATTTCATTGGGATTTCATGCAATGGACCAAAAAGTAACAGAGGAGCTGCAGTGATTGACATTCAGGTGTTTAAAAACCATTTTTCTTGCGCGCCACAAATCTGACTTTTATGGAATAGCAACTTTAAGGTAAAACTAAAATGTACAGGTTTCCTCAGACAATGAATGGGACCTGACAGACAAAAAAAAAATGTTTCACTTTCTTTCTGATTCATATTATCCCACTGCTTTGTTTCTCTATCGAATGTTTGTGGTCGTTGCATAACTGTGACTCTGCGTAGTGGGTCTTTATCTCAAGAAGAAAAGAAAAACTAAAGTTGGGTATGATGATGATGAGGTGAATAAAGAGGACTGAGAATACGCTTCTTTGGCGCAGAAAAGCATTCCATTCCTTCACTCAGGGACTGGCAGAGAGCTCCAGCTGCTGTCACTCATGCAGAATGCATCTGACTTTAGCTCCCATTTTCCTGAATTTCCTTTTTAATTCCCCAAACTTCTCCAGAATGTTTCAGCCTCTTTCCTGGCTCGCTCGCCAGTTCCAAAGCCTTGATGCTAACCAGCGCAGCTGGTAGCTAATTAAAGTAGCTTTTAGGAAGCTGGCAGCTTGCAGAAAGTGTTTGGGAGGTTTAGCATTTTGTTCTTGTGTGCGTCTGGCCAGTGTTGGGAGAGACTGCTGACTTCCTGTCCAAATGTAAAACACTCCCATTTCCTTCTATTCCTCAAACATTCACAGTTGGAGGATTTGTCACATCAGTCAAAATGACTTACAACTCTGCCCGCATTCAGTTTTACATTCAAACTGCATTCATGTTGCCTTTAGCAGCGATTCTCAGCCTCCTTATCTTACCCTGCTGTATGTTCAGCCGCCCCACTAGATGACCTTTTCAGCAACAGCACTTTCCTTTAACTGACAGTTTCCCACACAAGTCAGGAAAACACTTTTTAATTATCTCTTTTTTTTCCCTGAAGGAACGTTATCCGAAACCTGCGGCATTGCACATTTGCTCGGATGTAACTGCTGCTATAGAAGGAAATATACCTTTTCCTCAGGCACAGGTCAAACGCAGGCCAGGTCTCTGGGGAATCTGTCCAGCCTCTCCACTGAGGACGACCTCCTTCCGGCCGGGTGGGCTGTCGACTGGACCGTTGGTGGCAGGAAGTACTACATCGACCACAACACCAACACTACACACTGGAGCCACCCTCTAGAGAAGGAGGGGCTCCCTGCGGGCTGGGAGAAAGTGTATTCTGCTGAGTTTGGCGTCTATTATATGGATCACATTAACGAAACAGCACAGTATCGACATCCATGTGCCCCGAGGTAATCCTATAGTGACATATTTCCATCTATTATGGCCATTTATGTTGAATTTTTTGTAAATCATTAAGTTCTATCAATTTAGTTTTTCTCTTTAGGTAGGTAGAATACACTCAAGTCAGTTTGGAACCTAAATCTGTGACAAATTTTAGTATTTGGAGTTGTTGCAATTATTTTTGATAACTTTTAGAGCCCCTCATTAATTCAAGACATTAAGGACCTACTAGGTTTTTTTTTTTTTTTTTTTTTTTTTTTTTTTTTTGGTCAAAGGTTTTTTTCTGACTCAAATGTCACCTTATAAGATCCAAAACTACTTGTAGAAAAAGTAGTGGGTTTGTTCCTCAACTGCTCTTTTTGAACTTGTAAGACCACATTAAGTTAACACCACCTTACATAGAGGGTGTAAATTTATTTTTTTCTATTTTTCCAGCATATCTTTTTCAATCAAGTCTGAAGTGCGTTCAAGAATCAAACCACCTGTTGCCACCCACGGCCTTTTCTTGGAATACTTTGGGGGTTTTAGACCTTTCATTTACATAATTGCCCCTTCTTTACAAAAACATAGTATGGTGATTCCATAAATTATTTACTGTTCATGACAAAATTATTCTTTTCAGTGTGCCTCGCTACGATCAGCCGCCTTCGCCGCCGCCCCCTGTGACCCATCAACCACAAAGGATGCAGCAGGTGCTGGTGCCGGCTAACCCGTACCACACGGCTAATATCCCAGAGTGGCTGCAGGTGTACGCTCGCGCACCTGTCAAGTGAGTACAGACTCCCCAACTTGTCTTATTGTTGTCACAACTTGCATACTGGTTGAAGTTCATGGTGGCAATTGTTCTTTATTTGAACCCCTCTTTAGGTTGCTATAGTGAACCTGGTCCCATTTTTTTTTTTTTTTGCTATTAGCGTATTTGCACTAAATTGAAACAAAAATGTAAAAATATATATATATATATAATAAGTCTAAAATTGAGAATAATCAGAAATTGTTTTTGTCTTTTATTGTAACAGTGAATCTGAATCCTTAAGTCTAACTAGAAAAAGTTGCTCTTAAATCAGTGTAAATTTTAAGTTGATTTAAGCTCGACTTTAATCAAATTTACCTTAAGTTTAATCAGTTTTTAAATTTTTATAGTGGCTGGAGTATCAATCAGGTATTTTTTTTTTTCTCTTTTCTGTCAGGCAAACATTTGAGTTGCATCCAGACAAATGAATTAAATTCTATGACTTGCTAGCTACTAATGTAACTTTTAGAGCTCGATAGCGTATTTGCACAAAAGTAAAACACAAACTTGCTTAGCTAGCTTACTTGCAGTATATTAAAACACAAAATGTTTTTAAAATTAGATTTTATTTAGCTTATCTTTTTGGGTTTCATGAACAAGTGTACAATCAGCAGTTTGCTAGAAAACGTTTCTTTGCCAGTGGTTCACTTCTGTTTCCAACCTATATAATGCTACATTTATTGTTTAAAAAGTCTTACTCCTGCTCCTCGATAGAATGTACTCTTTTCTTTTGCACGTTGGTCATTATTCCAGGTCTTTAAATTTCTTTTGTAGCGGTCTCAAGTTCTTCAAAATTTTAGATTTGTGTTGATGAGACCTGCAGAAACCCTGAGCAAATTGTCATATTCGCACCCCTTCCTGCGCTCATAACAATGTGCACTAAAACTTTTCAACTCTTCATTCCTTTTCCCCCCCTCTCGTCTCTTCAGGTACGACCACATCTTGAAGTGGGAGCTGTTCCAGCTGGCCGAGCTGGACAAGTATCAGAGCATGCTGAAGCTGCTGTTCATGAAGGAGCTGGAGCAAATCGTCAAGTTGTACGAGTTGTACCGCCGGGAACTGCTGTCGGAGCTGGAGGCCCGCAAACACCGCCAGCAGTGGTTCAGCCGCTGCTGGCGTACCACTGCGCCGGCAACATTTCACGGCAGTTCTGCTGCGCCATGAGGAACGCCTTCGCTGACAGTTTGGGGGAGCGGTCCGTGTTTTGCCTGCGATATCGAGATTGACTTGTAAATTGCTTCCTTACCAAAAAACGAAATAAAAAAAAAAACATCCGTGCCTTTTTGCTCGATCCAAATATATATAAATATATCAGCCAAGAAGTCGACACTTCCTGACAGGAGTAAGAGGGAGAATCAGCTCAAGTGATGCTCACTTTTTGAATGACGAAGAGAAAAAACGCCAGCATGAAGACGTCGCCGGTGGACGCTGCTTGTTGTGGCGTTTGGAACCACCAACCTGAGACGTGAATGATGGTGCAATTTTTTTTTTTTTCTTTTTTAGTACTGAGAAGCACTAAGTCTGAAAGTCTGGAAATTTGCTGCAAAACATCATAAAACTGTGCCTTTAATAAAATCAAATGCATCATCTTTTCAGTTTTTGCTCATATCATGCTGACATCATCTAAACCGTCTATTTTTTTTTTTCCTGCAAAAAAAACGACCGGCAGCTGCTTTTATTTAAACACTACATTTTTTTTTCCCCTTTTGCTTTGTAACCATCATAAACTAAATAAACTTATGCATTGCTCTTGTTTTCTGACGTTCTGTACACTAAAGACAATCCAAAGGTTTGTGTGATTTATGAAACTTTGAAGCACAATTGATGCTGTCGTTCAGCTGTCATGACATTACGACAAATCGGGAATGTTCTTGTTTTTCTGTGTTTAATAAAACAAAAATAAGCTACTGGACATTTCACCATATCCTCTATAAATGACAGTGAAATGCTCCTTTCTGGCAAACTTTTAACTGCTGTGAATCTTTCTTTGTTTTTGGAATGGATGTTTTGAGTGACTTCAGGCCAAGTTCCCAGCCTTGTGGTTTGAGAAGCTCCGAAATAATTTTATATGCACTGAAATCCACTTGACTTAAAAAAAAAGAATTTTTTTGTAAACTCAGTAAAAGTTTCACCTGTTCACAAGTGTCGATACATTTTTCAAGAGCAAGGATTTGATGCCTGGGTTCAAATCTATTGGGTGGATTTTCTCACTTTACATTCAGGCTCGCATGCATTCTTGCTTTTCTAGTGTTAAGTTTAAAGTTCCTTAGCAGGTTGCAGAAATATAATTTTTGTAGCCTTCAGCAAGCTGCTGGCAGGATGTTTGACCACTTTCTGATGGAGGCAACTTGTAAACACAGTCCACAGATTTTCAATCGTGTTTAAATCAGAAACTCAATGCTGGGCTGCTTTGCCTTTTCCAAAATCAGTTCTGGTTTTTGCAATTAAGCGGATGTACAATATGTCTGGTTTGAATGTAGTTGAACATAAACATAAGATTGATGAATAAAATCAGTTAGAAGTGATAAAAGCAGGGTCTTAACTTCAGTTCAGCTGTTTTGTGAAAGTGGTGGATCTGATTATTGTAAAACATTAATCCTACCCCGAATATCCTAAAACAAAACCAACTCAAGTTCTTCAATTTCAAAGCACTCACTCCTGTTTTAAATTGTATTTTAAAGTATATATTTTTTTGTTTGTGTGATTTTTTCCCCCACAACTCTAGAAATTAGTTTGTTGGCATTGGAGTTGCTGCTGTTCCTTGATCTATGTGTATACCGTACTTTTGACTGTTTGGATTAGAGAAAATTTAATGTAGGCTACCCTACTCCGAAGGTAAAATGAAAACAATCTGTTCAGATGAACCAATAACACCCCAAAATAAATAGCAGGTATATAAATTTCTTAATCAGGTGTCAAATGCGCCTGACCATCTTCAAGAAGATGCTGCATTTGAAAACTCAACTTGAGTCTCTTCAAATTATTCTATATAAATATATATAAAAAAATTACGTCTGAAAGGTTTGTTTTCATCAATTTGGTCCAACTTTATTTATCTCTTTGTGACTAACTCTGCAGTGTGCTGAAGCCAAACAGATAGTCTGAAAGACGTCGACTCGTTTAACACTTGCCTTTAAGCGGAGAGGAGGGATGATGGAGGGAGAAGAAACTGGTAAAAGTGTGTTTCCATCTCATTCCACACAAACAAAACGACTTCTCGGACTCGTGAAAAAGACCACCGAAAACACTCGACGTACGGGATTTCAAGAGATGAAGCGATTCGACTGAAAGCCTCCTTGATGCTGATAACACCCTGTGGAAGACTAGAAACCAAGCAGTGAACTCAAAGCCTCCACACGCCTCAAACAAACAAAAAGAGAGAAAAGTCTGTCACCATCAAAAGCTTTGTGTTTATGAATGTGAGCTTCTCTCGTCGCCACGCGACCGATGGGTTCTTCGCTCGGAGGGTTCGAGTTACGCGTGTTCAAGATGACGGATGAGGTCTGGAATGAGGAGGCTTTTCCCAAAGCCGGGCCGGTGGCCACGCCCGGCAGCACCCAGCTTCCACTCCTCCAGCGGGCGCAGGACGGCTACATTCCTGGGATTTGCTGGAACATTCAGCGAGAGACAGAACAATGGGTCCGTCGGCCTCCTCTTTGTCACGATAGAAGCTGAACGCACACACACACACACACACGTGCGCGACCTTTCGACTTCAAAGGCCAAACACACAGGCATTGGGATGAAGGAGAGACGCTGCACAAATGCAAAGCTGCAAGCAGAACCAAAAAAAAAGATGAGGTGACGATGCCAGTCGTGATCTGGGAACTTGAAACTGATGCTGCACTGTAACGCCTCGACGTCTCTTGGAGCTTTGTCAAACAAACAGTGCCTCGGAAAAGCTTCCGCCTGAAACCTTCCTGCTTTTTGTCCCGTCTTACAGCCACGTTCTTCAATGTTTCTCCATGACAGAATCCCAAAAAGTGTCCCAAGTGTCTGAAAGTGGGAGGAAAATGTTGCATCTTATGCAAATGAAACACAACCAGCTAATAAACACATATGGCAAGTAGTGCACTAAAAGTTCAAATGTTTTCACTCAACAGGAAATATTGTGGTGAATTATGCAAAGGTTCAGTGGCAACGTCATGCTGTGGGGATGCTTTTCTCCAGCAGGTTGCTTAGAGTTGATTCAACTCAATAAAATAAATAAAAACAAAAAAATGTTTTTATGAGATTCTGTTATGAGAAAATCTCAACAGAATCTATACGACTGGAAACTGAATTTCACCTTTTAGCAGGTCAGCTACTCAACACAATAGCGTAACGAGGGGCCTAGTCAAAGTCATTGCTCGGTGCGTTTGAGAATCGGTGTGGCAAATTAAAAAAAAACCCGATCTTCACAAATGCTCTTCATCCAAGCTGATGGGGGCTGCCAGGAAAAGAGGGAACGGAGGGGGAATGCAGCAGAATGGTAGAAAATGGCAGAAAGTCCCAATCAAATACATCGAAGGTTTGTGGTTCCAACGCAACCGAAAGCTGCAAGGCACTGCGTTTGCCTCCAACTCCAACCGCGCCTTCGTGTGTCTGCATTTACCCGGGCTGACGCAGATGTAAAGTAAATAAATAAATAAATAAAAATAAAGACAAAACGTTTACATTTTATGGCACAACACCACTTTGTCACAACCGTTAAAACATATAGATATATATTTTTAAAAAGTGTACCTGAATTCTGAGCTTAAAGATGAGAAACATCAACATGCAGATAATGCTGCTTCATTGTTCAACACACTGTACATAATTTGGCCTTTTGCAGATCTTGGATATAAACAGCACGAGACCCTAAAGAACGTTTGTCACGAGTGGTTATTTCAACATAGTGGGCAACACCTTGGAGGGGAAGAAGAAGAAGAAAGAGTAGAAGAAGAAGGAGGAGAGGAAGGAGTAGAAGAAGAAATGCCCCGGCATCAAAACGACTGAGGAAATGTTGTGTGATATGAAATAAACAGCAGACTCTGAGGTCTCCTCCAGCTGAGTGCCCAGAGACGAAAAGGTGAAAGACGACGGTGCAAGAAGAACTGGCGCCCGCGCGGCGGCCGACGCTCACCGCGGCGGCGCTCCGACGTTTCTGATGCGTGAACCTTGTAAGTAGCGACTTGGATTTGTTGGAGCCGACGTCAGAGTAAAGAAGTGCCCGACGGGTGGTGGTGTCCACCCCAAACAAACAAAAAAACAAAAAAAGAAGAAGAGAGTCCCTGCTGCGTCGTCATCAGTCCTTCTTCTTGTCCCGCTCCTCCTCGGCGGCGGCAGCGGCGTCCGCGTGCGCTCCGGGGAAAGCGTGGTGGTACAGGTGCCGGTGATTGGCCGCTACATTGTACAGCTTGTGCAGAGCCTGGGAAAGGTAAAGGAACAGTCAGGACTTGTGGTTTCACTCAGAAACAGCCGACAGGAGAGCGAGTGGCATGAGCAGCGACTTAAAGATGGGAGCCATGATTCCCATTTGCGTGGCTGGTGTGTGGGATAGAGATGCTGCCTTTCAGTGTCACTGAAGAGCCGCCATTTTGAGAGGCACTGAACGTTTGGAAGTGTTTAGTTTGCACACTATTTTACAAAAGTCTTGGTTGGCACTTTCCTGTCTGGGTCCAAATAATTTCTACGTTTTGAAGGAACATTTAGTTTTGTTGAGCCTTCATAATCAATTTTAGTCACTCGTCCAGTTATAATTACTTCAGATATTTAAAATGTTTTGTGTTATTTGGAAATTACAATTTACTTTTATTAGTTTTATTATTCTGCCTTTATCAATGCACTCGTTGAAAATAGTCTCACATTGACAGTATTAATGTTCATTGAAATCATTTCTGGGATTATTTATTGTCCAATTTGGTTTCAAGTGTGTTCAGGAATTCTCACCCCGTTTAACCTTTTAACGTTTTGATCTCACAACCTTAAATGTCTTTGTCTTATTTTTTTTTATTTATTTGCATCATTGGTCATCACAACCACAGCAAGAAACTGACTTTTTTGTATAATTTTCCAAAACCAGTCGGATCAATTAAATAGCTAATTAGATTCAGGTCTGGCCTTTGACTAGACCATTCTAATACATGAATAAGCTTTGATATAAACCATCGACTGGATGTTTTCGGTCATTTATCTTCCACCCCAGATTCTATTTTTTATTTTTTTATTTTTTTGCAGCTTTTTGCACGTTTCCTTCTAGGAAATCCCCGCCGCATAATGCTACAACCACCATTTGTCATTGTCAGAATGAAAAATCTATTGTATCGATTTTATTCAGTGGCATCTGAGTAAAAGTTACATTTTTTTGCACGTGAAACATGTGATGACCACTCGTCATTTTCGTTTTCCCCAATTTCTTCGTCGGAGTGAGAAAACCTGCCTCATGCCTCCTGTGGCATGTGGCATTACTGCACAAGGCAAGACATGCTTACAGAGCAACAAGAAAGGACTCAAGTACCTACACTAATTTAGAAACAAACAAACAAACAAAAAATAGCAGACACAAACGCAAGTCGTCGTTTGGTGAGCGGATGCTTTAGCTCTCCTGGCTCGTCGGGAAAACTCACCTCGTTCGTGCTCCCCTGTAGAAGCGTTAAGAGAAACAAACACACGTGAAGTAAGTGGACAGGATACACGACTAAAACACAGATTAATTAGCAACAATGAAGAGGAACTTAACCTGGTCGTAAAATATAAAAAAGGAAAATGACCGTATGGAACGATATCAGTATTTTCAGACTTTATTCCCTTTCTTATTGTCTAAGTATTCCTCTCCTCCTTCCTTTTTTCCTTTCTCTTTCTCTCTTCTCACTTGTCCTTCCTTTCAATCCTTGCTTGTACCCTTTCAACTTTCCTTCTCTTCCTTTTCCTTCCTGTCATTCCTTTCTCACTTGATCACTTTCCTTGCGTCGTTCCACCCCTTCCCTTCCTTGTGTTGTTTCTTTATTTCCATCCTTCCTTTTTACCATTCGCACAGAAACTGTGCACTGAACCCAATGTATGATTTACTGCCACCTAGTGGCTACAAGCCGTATGTTTGCTGAGGAGTTTGGATCTTTTTTTTTTTCTCTTTTTTTTTGCTGACCACAAATGAATGAACTGCAGAACCTATAATTTCATTCCTTGGCAGAACACAACAAATGTCTCGGTGGAAATGCCACTTAAAATATGACTCTTTGTTTTGTTGGGTTTTTCTTTTTAAGTCTTTGATCACAAATTGGATCAATATGGAGAAATCAACACATTTTGATTGGGAATTGTTTAGTAAAAATGTAGCTTAGACAATGGCCAGTCTTTAGAAAGAGGCAGCAGCCCAGGGCTCCATTTTTTAGGGGAACAGATTATTATTATTATTTTTTTAATAAATGCGTGTTTTGCTGACTTTACACTTCATTTAAGAGTCCAATATGAACATAAGCAGTACTCAAGTATTTAAAATGATAAAGTGATACTAATTTTTTGGGGGGAACAACATACAACATATTAAATCTACCATCACCAGCTGTCATCACCAGTTCTTACCCAATTATGTACAGAACTACCTATTAATTCACTGCAACAGAAAGGAGCAGTTCCTTCAGTGGACGGGCCACCAAAACGGGTTCCCACATCCTCGTAGATCCGGCACTGCTTAGAGGTGCGAGTTTCACCTACCTGGTCCCAAAGCGCCCCGGCCACCTGGTCGATGACGGCGCCCAGTTCCCTGTACTCCCCGGAGTAGCGAATGTAGGCCCAGGTGCAGAGCGTGATCAGCGCCAGGCCCAGGATCATGTTGCACAGGCTGGCGATGATGTCCACGCCCACAAAGCCCGTGATGCCCGCCGCCACGTACATGACGAAGATGACCACGAAGAGCGTGGCCGGCGTGCGCGCGGCGTGGAAAATGTTCTTGGAGTCGTTGTGCTTGATGTACTGGACGAACACCTCGTCGATCTCGCCCTCCAGCTGCTGCAGGTAGCGGCGGCTGAACTCCTCGCCGCCCATCTTCTTGACGCCGCGGAAGAGCTGCAGGGCCTCCTCCCGGATGGCCCCGTGTCGGTTCTGCAGCTCGCTGGGGGCCAGGAAGGGCCGGTCGCCCCCGCAGACCTGCGCGGAGACGAAGGGGTTGGGGGTTAACGGGAAAGGCAAGTCGGGAATTGAGCGCTCGCTTTTCCTCAGGCCGCTCGTCTCCACCGACCTCCTCCATTTTTTTGTTGTACAGATCCTTCGCCGCTGCGACCGCTGCTAAGTTGTTGGCTTCTGCTGTGGCCTGAATGAAAACACAGATTTCACAGTGAAACACGAGATGAGCCGCAATTCAATAAATCCAGGAGAAAACAAAAAAACGGTTAAACACAGAAAATATGGAGAACATGACCGGTGATTTCCTTAAATAACCTTAAATATTTAAGGATTTTTTTCCTCAAATATAGACATAATATCAAATACATGTTTTCATTGTAATAATTGCCCCAATTTCCCATGACATGCTGACTGTAGGACAACTGGTAATATTTTCTTTCAACTTCACTTTAAACATTTTTAACTATGCTGAAAATGTTGTACATTTTCAAAATCAGAACTTCGAAATTCTGACTTGCAGACATGAAGTATAGACTTCAGAGCAAAAGTGACTTTTATTGCGTCAAGTTACTTAAAGTCCTTAAAGGGCTGGTTGTGGCAGAATGTTTAGATAAAACTACCTATTAAAATATCGTCTATGGATTTGAAATTCAACAACATTAAACATCTTTTCATACTGATGTAATTTCACACTATACAAATAAGAAATGATTTGATTCATTTGAAAAATATTTAAGCACAAAAGTGTTACCTCGACGGTCTATCTAACAACTAGAGGGCCGCAAAGCCTAGATATGGTGGACCACATTTGGCCCGCTGGCCTTGAGTTTGAAATATCTGTGGTTTAGAGAAAATCACATAAATAATTTTTAATGGCGTTTTCATAGTGTTTATCAACATCCTATAGCAAATAAAAAAAGAAAAAAAGCATATATCCACTTAATTGCAAAAACGTTGTTTTATTTTTAAATCGAAAACACAAAGAAAGATAGAAAAAATGGTTTTTTAAACATTTTCTTTTGCTCGCTTTTGTCAAAAATTGCAACCAGCCTTTTTTTTTCTTCAAAAGATGGTGAAACATTTGCGGCTCTAAACAGGTTTGATGTCTGATGTCACTTGGACTGATGTCAAAAGGTCTCTCTCAACTGCGCAGGCCTCAGACCTCCACAGTCAGACAACACAGGCGAGTTGAAAAGTACCTGCAGCATTGACTTTGGATGCGGCAACTCCTCACCCTGGTATATCTTAATGTATGCCTGAAGCACATCAAGACATTGGAGGTCAGGAAACGTTTGGTGCATGAAATCCTAAACGATATGCTCTCATATTCGCTCGACCGGTTCTGACCTTGAAGTACTCCAGCAGGCCTCTGCAGGTGATCTTGCTGCCGTTGATCTCCTTCACGTCGATGTTGCGGGGGCTGAGGATCCAGGGCACCAGGATCTTCAGGTTGTTGATGAACTCGTTGTCGATCTCTGGAGAAGAACCAACCGTTTGTGTTATAATCTGGGAAGAGTTTCATTTGTTTCAGCATTTTATTTTGGACATGTGAAAATGTCGCGCTGGATTTATCGTCCTGTGTGTAGGAAGGAAAGTTTCAGCTGTGTTGAAGTATAATTCACTGCGTTATTAAAGAAGAAAAATGAAAACGTGGAACAGTGGTGAAACCTTTCCCACCAAAAACACCCGAATGCCTCACTGACGACTCCTCCAAGAGTCGCAAACAATTTGTCGTAATATTTAAAGGGCCACGGGGCTTTTTTACGAATGTATTTCTTAATCTATTTTAAAACCTAAAGTCAGAGATTAAAATCAAAATTTTAAGAACATAAAAAGCAAAAATGCTGAGTTCAAAGTCTACATTTGTTTTTGTCCCAGTGATGAAACGTGTCATGCAGTCATCTTCCACGCTGGGATGCACCAGTTGAAATCTCCTGGCCGATCACCGATTTTTAAAAAACCTAAACTGGTGAGACCATTTTTTTTTTTCTAAAATGTCGATAAACACAACAAAGTCGCTAAGTCGTCAACAGTGAGATGACGACCGCAAATATCGACCGATCTGCCGTTTCCAAAAAAGAAAGAAATGGAGCAGCCGGTTTATCTGGTTGCATTGTCCCTATAAAAATAAAAATAAAAAAGGCTGATGTACCTTTAATTCTTCCGTCAAAGTGAGGGTTGGTGGCCACTTTGAGGCCGGGGTGAGGCATCAGGAAGGAGGAGATGTTGGTGAAGCAGGAGTGGATGTGTTTTCGCACGTTCTGGAGCTCCTCGTGCTGGTTCTCTGAAATCTGCAGCAGAAGCACACGGTTCTGGTTCTACGGTCGATTTAATTAGCCTAACCTTATAACAGCGACGAGCTCATCTCAATGAAGTAGAATGTTATCAAAAAGATCATTTATTTCTGGAATTCATTTCACTCTAAACCAAACAGCCTCATTCCAATCACAGTGAACAAGCTCAAGAGTTCATTTCTAATCATTTTCAAAGTTATTTCTAAGAAAACCTAAATATTTCCTAAAAGAATTTATAATGGGGAAAAAAAAAATCCTGTCATGGCTGCTGATAGCCTTGCTGCTGGTGCAAGGTTTTGTACTGTACTTTTTCCTTCCACTTAACTTTCCTGTAATGTGTAAGCGGCAGATTGCCCTCATTGTTTAGGATGTCTGTGACATTTTGTTGAGCAACAGACTTCATGGAGAGACTTCATCGGCCATAACATGGACTGTCACATAATATTTGAGCCATACTATTTTTTATGTATCTATTTATTTTAAATATAAATTAACAGAAAAATATATATATATATTTTTAATTCCCTGTATGTTTTAATCAACATAATTGAGAAAAATACATGTTTCGATTCCTGAATAAATGACTGAAATAAGTGAACCTTATGATGATATTCTAATTTATTGTACGTTTGCAATTAGGACTGTGGAATCAGAAGCGACTGACCTTCAGTCGCTTCTCGAGGAACTTCATGCCCCCCTCCTGTCCGTAAGGAAACTCATATGGAAAACTCCAGTCCCGAACCAGGAAAATCAGGGACTGGAACAGATAACAAACCTGTATGTAGCTCTGCACAATAGGGTCCTGTTTAAAACGGCCGTTCTCTTTCAACTTTGTTTTAACGTGTAGCATCTAAATTATGGCTTCAAATCCAAAAGGAAAAAAAAACATTTTTTGATTTAGTGTGGATTTGTTTTAAAGCAGCACTTAATTGGAAACCTGTTTAATACCTGGAAAGGTTTGAGGAACGTCTCCTCCATCGCTAGTCTTCCATACTCAGTGAAAAGCTGAAAGAACAAACATCATCGCTGATGAAATACTGGATTTCAGCTCCACACTTTAAGTTAGCAATAATAGTGTACTTGATGATAAACCATGCTGACACTCAATTTCAATAGAAATGCTAGTTTTTGAATGGTAATGTATTCCAAAACTTGCTTTGGAATACAAAGCAAGTGTTTTTTTTTTACCTGCAAGTGCTGGAGGTCGTCCTCTTGTACATTCTGTGATATATTGTAAACCTAGAAGAGACAGTTTCCTTACAATACTGACATGCTGAGGATATTTTTAAATGTTGTCGTGTCAGAGTAAGAGAGACAAACAGGAGGAGGTTTTTCTTTTTTCTTCTTAAATTCAGGGTACAGTTGTTCAGCTGCTTCCTATGGACCTGCAAACCTCTCCGGCCAACCGGTGCACTCATGCGGCACTAAACTGTGGTACCTGCATGGAGCTGATCATGGTGCTCAGGGCGAACACAGTGGCCGAGTCCCTCAGCGTGGATTGGCTGTCAAACGTGCCCTGCGTGTCCATCAGCAACACGGCGACCTGCGTCATCGGACACGAAAAGAAACTCACCCGTTTGTGTGTCTGAATGTTTTCTACGGTCACAGATGTGAGAAAAAAAAACCTCCCCCCCAAAAAAAACCTTCAAATAAATTACTTTATTCTTGCAGTTCTAAGATCTCAATAGAAAACTTTAGAAAGTCCAATGTCGTCCATGAGGAATAACTATCCTATCCAAACTCTTGTGGGAAGAGTTGACCATTTTTCTAGGAAAGCATTGGTGAGGTCAGACGTTGATGTTGGACACTACGGCCTGATTTTCTAACCCACAGCATCACAGGTCTTTCATCGCTCCTAACAGTAGGCGTGTGATGCTTTTCCCCCAGTCATCCTTCGTGTCATACTTGACCCACCTTCAGAGGTTGTTGCTCACCCTTCGTCTCATTTGACCAAAGCACGAAGTCCGACTTAAACGGCCAGAAGAGTTCAGTAAACTCCACATGTGAAGGTAGGACACAAACAGGCGTCAGCACGTAGCGGAGTCTAATGGTTGTTAGGGAGACTTGGTAAACCAATCTGTGCTGCAGCACTTTTTTTTTTTCCTTACCTCCCTTATCATCCTACTGATTAGCGAGAAAAATATGGGTCCCTGTCACGTCATAATTTATTCCCCAGGGAAAGTCAGGATTTACTAATTAGAGGCGTCTTCAATGTCTGATTCAGTTCCCCACCGAATTCACGCACTCACATTAAAAAGCCTTTTCTTTTTCCCCAGTGTGCCATTATGCTACTGCAGTAAAAATGAATTTATTTGAAGGATTTGTACAAATGTTGCCACGGTCGTCTCTGCTTGTCCCTTGTTGTTTTGTCGAGGAGTTTACTCTGACCTTGCTTCCGTCTGGTTTGTCCACCAGGAAGACCTCGCTCCAGATTTGGATCCCGGTGGTCTCCCTCTCTGAGCCCCCTCTCCAGGAGAAGCCGGTCAGCGGCTCGCTCGCATCTCCGAGCCAGTTTTCAGACGCCTGGGCAACAGAGTGTGGCAATTTATTAGTCAGACTGATGCTTGATCTGCTGACAAGTGGCATGCTGTTTCAATTAGGAAAGATTGCAACAAAACAAAGTTTATGTGCAGCTAAATTATAAACTAGACTGGGAATGAACAATGGAAAAGAACAGATTGTACCTGTACGACTGGTGAGGCTATAAGTATTGGATACACTCTAAACAGCACAATATCCAGAGAACAAATACATTTTGAGTTTTCTACATTTTGCTACATTATATAGATTTCAGTCTATTTTGTTGGAATTTTATATGATAAACCAATGCATAGAAAATCTGACAAAACATTCAAATTTTTCTTTTTAAATTAAAATTGGGAAATGTCGCTATCTAACGGTTCTAAAAGCTTAAAGACGAGCGTCCTCACAGCATGATGCTTCCGACCTGCATTCGTGTGGCCTACAGATGCAGGCCACACTTTTCTGGAAGGAAATCCCGGAATCTGTTTTAGTCCTCGTCAAATTTTTTCCACCACTTTTTGTTGGTTTGTCATATAAAAACCAAATGAAACACTTTAAAGTTTGTGCTTGTGCTTTGAGAAAATGTTAAAAAGTCCAAAGGCGCAGTAGTATTTATTTTTTTGGTTGCATAATCAAGTAACGTTTTTAACTTCGGAAGTTGAGAAGAATGTGATATACATCAAATATGACTGAATTTACTTTTTTTATTTAATTTAATTCCTGGAAATTGAGCCTCTGTCTCTTTAAAAACTCATGTTCTCTCTGAATCTCTGCCCCTATTAGCCCTTCAGCTATGTTTTTAGTTTTTTTATTTTTCACCAGCGATTCACTGAAAAGTTTCTCTTTACAGCTCAGCAGATGCGCAGTTCCTCCAGGTGTCTGCTAATTGCTGCTGGCTAGTCTGAAGGAACTGAGTGTGAGGACTGATAGAGGAGGAGGAGCTTTGTCTCAAAGGCGGAGCTAGGTCCCCCCAGGCGTTTTGCACAGCTGAATGGTGGCTACAGGAGATTCAGGGATTTCTCAAACATGCATGAAAAACTCAAAGCAACACTCCAGGTATGTTTTTGAGAAAGGAATAACATTATAGCATCAATTTTACATAATACCACCCCTGTTAGGGGTGCTACCTTTACTATGACATAACGGCATTGTAAACCTCGATAGGCCAGAATTTATTTTAACACACTTCCTCTAACCGCTTCAACAAGGAGTCACACGCACTTACATGGTTGTACATGTAGCGCAGCATGAAGTCCATGAGGAAGGACTTGCCCTTGCGGAAAGCTCCCGCCACGGAGATGGCCACCACCTCGCGGTCCCTGACCTCCTCGGACAGCAGGATCCGACTCAGCGCCGCCTCGTCCAGCTCGAAGGTGTGGTCGTCTTTGACCAGCAGCACCTGGATGGGCCGGGCTCGTCCGTCCGGCTCCTCCTCGGAGCTCCACTCGTAGACATTTTTGTCGCTCAGGGACCCTGAAGGACAAATCGGGGGCGTGAGCTCAACGCGACGAGGCGACCAGAAGGCGTCGCTGTGAAACTGTTAGAGGAGCCAGCAGTTTCCGCCCGCTGTGAAAGATCTGGCCGTCCATTAAGAGAGAAGGCAGGAAAGACAAACCCCCGTTTTTGCAAGCGATGATATTCATTATACTGAATCAGTCCACTGCGTCCGTCCAATCTGTCGGAGCTCAATGAGATCATGTGGGCTAAAAGGTTTCCGAGCAGCAGCTCTGAGTGTTTCCGAGCAGCAAAGAAGCTGACATATTTGCAGACGATCCATGCTTCTTAAATAACTCAAACAGCTTGGATAGGAAGCATCTCTTAAAAACAACATATCTGAGATTATTAATGGCAATACAATTTGGACTTTACCATTCCAAACTAAGGAGCTAACCTGTTTTTTTTAAACACTGCACTCTGTTTACAAACAAATTCATTTCATTTTATTTATGTGTAGCAGAGTAAAGGGAGCTCAATACAATGCGGACACAACATTTTTTCTGAACTTTATACATTAAAAATAATAAACACAAAATATGCATCACTATTTTTTTTTTTTGGTCTATTGTAGGAAGGAAGACACTGTAGCTATCTACCACAACCACCCGGCCTGCGCTTTAGGAAAATGTGATGTCGTCTTCCAGAAAGTGACTTGAAATTAAAGTCTAGCTCCCGTGAAGCTCTGGGAGCAGGCAGCGTTTCGGGTCGTGTCAGAAGACGCAACATAGAACAACTTGATCCGAGCAACCGTTCTTCCGCTTCGGTTTCCCACTGCAGGGGCCTCCTCCCAGGCCCAGCAGACGACCTGATCCTGCCACTGCCTTCAAAACTGCTTAAGACGTCAGAAGCCGAATTAAGTGGGTCAGAGCGGCTCAACTCTGATGGCAAACAGCAGCAGCAGATTTTCATCTTTCCCCCTCGTTTCTCACACAGGCCTCCCCCACAACCCCCTCACAAGCTGCTTGGACTCTAAAGTGATGTCAGAGGTGGATGCTGGCAACCACTACACCCCTGATAATAGCAGATTTGGGAGTTTCTGATGCAGGATCGCATCCATTTTACCTCAAAGGCATCGCACAGCTTCAGCAGCAACAACAAAATCAAACAGTAACTGTCAACATTGTGAATTAAACTGTGATTTTTGGGCCTGCAGAGGCCTAAGCTGTCCCAGCAGAGCGCTTCCTGTCAACCAATCACCGCATTTCATCTCTGTAATGGTAATATATATATATTTTTTAAAATGAACGGGTCTCCTTGTTTCTGCAGAGGTCGACTGCAGCACCGCGTTTCCTTCCAGACCAACAAGGTGCAGACGCCGGAGCACGGAGCAGCTTTTGGTCTCAGTGTCCCGAAAACGAAAACAAACCGGAGCTTATGACACCCAGAGCGCTGCATCGTTTCCACCCTTTGTGTGACATGTGAACATGTTTTTTTTTTTTTTGTACGTACACTCACCCCAGCTGTCTCTCTCGGGACGGTGTTTCACCATGATGCGGTCCTGTTGTCGCCCGGCTCGAAGCGTAAATGAGCGGCCCTAGTCGGTAGTCATGAGCGTGCAGAGCTGGGAGGATGCCCTTATCTCCAGCACAACGACGTTCCTGTTGCGGGAGGATGATGGTGCTTTTATTCACCGCGTGAGACGCTGATCTCGTCGCCAGAGGGCGCTGCAGTCCGTTGTCCCAGCACTGAGTGGCGAATGGAGCCTGATTAAAACTGCGCACAAAGTGTACAGTATGTGCAAATGCCTCAGTTATTAAAAAAAAAAAAAAAAAAAAAGGTCGAATATTAGCTTTGCAGTGGTGAACATTTTTTTTAAACTGTCCGTGCAGTTTATATTTTTGTCGGTAGGTGGCGACATTGCCCAAATATTGGAACCCATGCTGCCTTCAGGGACATTACGGAGTTTTTTATGCGATAGGAAAAGGGAAAGGTACTTCTTATTTCGTCATTTAATCCCTTTGTGGTTTTCACAGTCATTTCAGTTTCATCAAAACGAATCTGCTACATCTGGACCAATAATAAATAGCATGCGACACAAAGTCATAAATAAATGTTAACTGGATGTGAGCATTGAGAATTATTATGACTATCGACGTACTAAATTTTTTTCATATGGATTTCAATTGACACTTTTGTCCTTGCATAACAAACTACCGTGCGTAGTTACAAAAAGCTCCGTCTATAGGTCCGAAATGAAAGTGGTGATGGACGAAATTGAACGACTGACTGTAAACTAAACTACAAAAACAACTAATATGTCTTGTAAAAAAAGATTAAATTTATTATTTAGTTAAAGTTGAAGTCCATGGTATTCTGCCGCTCGCATTTTATATAAATTATATAACCACTGTCGTGTTTTGTATGAGTAATCAGCATAAATGCATTTCAGGTATTGACTAGCGAAAACTGCAAGTTTCAAATCTGGATAACGGGACGATTGTGTTTTAAAAACTCGCCGGTCTAATTTTTCTTGGTATCCTGAATGCACCGCAAGACACAGACCATCGACAGCAGAGATTAGCAGGACACTGTTGCTTCAGAAGAGAGCGTTTTCTCTCACTAAATTCTTACAACACTTCTATTAACAGCGCGACGTGACGATGGAGTTCAACACATAAAGTCGGAGCTTCTTTAAAGCTGCCAGCGGAGGGAAATGACATGTCGACGGGGGAACTTGGGGCTGAGATTTCTGGGGGATTGAAGTGCACTGTGACGCCTGTTCTGCTCTAAAAGAGACGGGGGTGAGCTGCAGCCAACTGAAGTTTACTACTGTTTCCTCGATAACAAAGGAGCAACATTTTTCACTTTCCGAAGCCTTTATTCGACGCCGCGACAATTGGTAAAGACTCGGAGGGGATTCAAAATGCAGGACCGAGACATTTTGTGTTTGCGTTGAGAAAGGTAAGCCCGGTTTGAAGTTAAAAGCAGGCGGAGAGCTGAGCTTGTGCGCTAGCTAGCATTAGCCTACGTGCCCCGTCGCTAAACTGTTGGCTGGCTGCGGCTATTTGCTGGAACGTCCACAATTTTCCTGGCAAAAGTATCGCAAAGTGATGCTTGTAGAGTGAGTCTGTTGTGAAACAAACTCCCCTGAGCCAAAATTGATTACTCAATTGGTCTTGAGGGCTTAAAGTACCGCGCCGCTAACAAAAAAGAGGCGTTTTATAACACTTGGTCTCTCTAAAGGAGAACGCGTCGTGGGATTAAAACTTTTAATTTAGCCCGCTTAGCACTTTCCCAAACTTTTTGTCTCTGCGTCAGGACATGGAGCTCAGAGAGGCGCCGTCTGAGTAGCATTGGTCGAGACCGCCCTCTCCGCCGCCCGCACCGCGTTCAGCCGCGCCAACTAAATGTAAAGGACCCCCTCGGTTTCACGCCATCATGGACGTCTATCCCCAGCCGAGCGGCGAAATCCAGAGGAGGAACCCCCAGCATGACTTCGAGCTCATCCAGAGGGTGGGAAGCGGAACATATGGAGACGTGTATAAGGTAGGCTGAATGTGCTGGTTCCCACAGTCTGTCACAGGAGCTGGAGCTGGTTTGGTTTACCCAATTTGTGACTAATCAGTCCACATAAACTGTGTGCTGTTTGTTTTGTAAGCATGTGACGACCACGTTTGACTTTAGTTTTTGACTGAATCCCAACATCCATATCTTTCTTGGGGTCGGGGGAGGGAGGGGCATAACTATGAGTATGCTTCATTAAAACTGTATGATTTTGGCTACATATAGTAACTTTTTTTTTTTTTAGCAATTTATGGAGCAATTAGCTGCTTAGTCAGTCAGCTGTTTGCTCAGGTGGAGCCTGCAGTCATTGACTTTGACAGGCGTGCTGTTTGCAGCTTGCCACTTTAAAACGGTGTTACAGAAAGTGGCACATTTAGTTTGCAGAAATTGTTTAAAATAAGAACCTTTAAAAAAAATAGCTTAATTCTCTTGGAACATAGCAGCTTCTGCCAGCTAACTGACAATGCTCAGAAACAAGTAGGGGAGGGGAAGAGGGGCTTTACTCTGCGCTTCAGTGGGAGGACATTATGGACACTCCCCACTTTCTGGGACATAATTTAAGGACTTCAGTTGGTAGCAAAAATGTTGAAATAATTTCCTTTTAATTCATTGTATTTTCTAATTCCTTAAACTGGTTACTGCATTTTATTAGAGTTGTTGTTACTAAGTGCCAAATGTATTTTTGTAATCTCTACATAATTTATTTTTAAACCAAAAGCCTAACACATTATTGCATGTAGGTGTTTAGTAAGTAAAGAATTGGTGTTCAGCAAGAGTTTAGCTCTGCAGGAACACAATGTCACCATAACCTCTGATGTTTACATTACATGTTGGCAGAGTGCTGCCATGAATATCTGATGAAAATTTAAAAGGCAAACAATGACATCAACCAAACCGAAGTGGTCCACAGTTTATGTATCTTTTTTTTAAATATATTTCTGAAACTGTGACAGTGGCATATGTTTGCAAACCATCAGTGGGACATTAAAAGTCTGACTGGGCTTATGTTTTCTCACAAGTTCATTGGTTACTGTATATGACGTGTTTTGTGCTAATGGGCTGCGTGAAAACGTTTTTCACACATCAGTAAAATCAACTGAGGTGTTGTGACCTGAAGTGTGGAAACGTCTTCTTTTCCTTCTTGACTTGTTTCAGCCACACCGTTGTAACGGATCAGGGATTGTTCGTTAAAAATAATGACAGACAGAAAATGGCGCATCATATTTCCCCCACAGTTATTTCCTTGAGTTTTATTTTCCTGGGCTGCCCTTTGCTTATTTAGTCAGCTACAAACTCACTGACCATCCGATCCAGAGGTGAAAGTACAGCCCGCCCGCCGTGGCCTCCCTGCATACAAAGCTCCTCTGGTCAGCTCCCCCCACCTCGAGTCAGGCCACTGGTGGAATGTAGCGCCTGGTATTCACACAGCGCTCCCAGGCGGGACGGCTGCAGCGGGCTGAAATACGATCCAGCCCCTGTCTAAACACGCGCTTTACTAAAGGGTGTGTTCAGAGCTAAAATGACAGCGGAAACACCTCAAATAGGAACTGCAGGAAAATAGGAAAAATGTCCCCATTTAGGTTGTCTTGCACAGATCTGTTTTAGGAAGCAGCTTTCCTAGACTTTGGATAGTTACTACAGACTTTTAAAGATGGCTGGGATGGTCCGAAGCAATAAGAACCCAGTAGGAAAAAATAAATGGATTTTGTTCAGTTTATAATGTTGTTGACATTTCTTAAATGTTGGAGCAGGGGCATGTTGACATTTATGTTTCTTCACCACACAGTTCCTTTTTTAAAGATATACTTACTGTTTTTGTCAATAGAAAATGTTTTTTTTTTCCCATACAGTACAGGGTTTCCTTTAATTGATCGTGTCACACTGCTATGGCAAAATAAAAGCTGCCACAGCTTCAAAATAATTTTTTTTTGTTTTGTTTTTTCCAATATGTTAAAACAATGAAAATCATCTGATGCTTACAGAGCCAATATATGTGCAGTTCCACTCACCATAAGCAGAGTTTGAAATTAATTTAAATAAATATCAGTAAAAAGTTACTTCACATTGAAAAAACCAACAATACTAGCTCCTGCCTGTCTGGCTGTGACGCTGCTCTCAAGGTGAAGTAAAACTAGAGACAACCATCTGAAGTAGAGGGAGCGAAAAGGCTAAAAATGTTACCTAACAAAGGTTGAGTTGAATGTGTTTTTTGTTCAAAACAGGGTGCTTGGTGGAGGTCTATTGTTAGACAAATGTCCGGTGTGTTGACAGGAGGTTTTGTAAATGATTGTTTTGAACTTGAAACATCAAATTAAGTTTCATTTTCAACCAAATTATAAGAGATTTTTAGTAATTATGTCGCTATTTTTTTTAATTTTTTACAAGCAATAAAGCACATATATATTTTTTCAAAACAAGTCGGAAGTGCGTTCAAATAAAACCACCTGTTGCCACCCACGGCCTTTGTTGTCTTTTTGTCGGAAGACAACAGCCTGCATCCGTAATGTTTCAGATACAAAGGTTCCCTGGTATTTAATCAGCAGCATTGTCAAACTTGTGTTTAGCATACTTCATATTTTTTTGAAAACAACATCTGTGAGAGAACAGGGCCGTAAATAAGCACATTCAACTGAGAGGCGCAATATTGGATCAGTGTGAGCCCAGCAGTCATGGTGTGCCTCAGCCGTCCACACAGTTCCTTTATTTTGTAATCCTTTCCAAATAAAAGTGGAGTGAAAACAGGTGCAGGATTTCTCTAGTTTTTTTTTTTTTTGTTTTTTTTGTTCTGTGGCTGGAAAGCATCTTGGAACATAATTTGCACAAAGAGATGAATCTCTAGAAAGTTATCGAGTGTTTCAGCAACAATTCATCTCTCAAAGCTACTTGAATACACAGTAAGAGTAATTTCCCCCTTTCTTCATCAGAGCTGTGCATTCTCACAAGCATACATATCCCATCATTTACAGTCACTTTACTTATTAATAATGCCTTGGTCTTGCATACTTGATGAAGAGATGAGACGTCAGCATTTCTGCAGCATTCGTTCAGAGGCTTTTGTATTTATTTTCACAAAGTGTTGGAGTTTCCAGCAGGCATGTAGAGAGAGAAGAATAGGATAAAATGGATTGAAAAACCCAGACATTTTGTTTATCTTTTATTGCTAATTAAATTGGCAGAAAAATTCCCTAAAAGTGATCTGAGCTTCATAAATCTAGAAGCTCACCAGCTTCTGACTCCTTTTGTGAACTCGTCCTGATGGGTGAAAAGAGCCTCAACTTCCTCTCAGATTGTTGAAATTCTGCGCGTCACAGAATCTGGGAGCCACAAGGCAGTTTCATGTGAGGTGTGCGTTATTGCAGCTGCTGCTGCTGTTCTTACGAATTTCTCGTCTGCAGCTTGCGTATAAACATCTGGGTGGCTACGTCTGGCCGCTTCTCCCAATATTAATGATTGGTTATGTCTATTGCTGTTAATGGGATCTTGAATTTTGGAAGTTTTTCCAATTTTCCACTTTTTTGTTTTTCCTTCTTCTAATTGTCTCCTTTGCACAGAAGCGACTGCAGTACTTATTCGCCTTAAGACATGTGAAAAACGCTGTTATGCCAACAGCATATTCTTATAACTTGAATATTTTTAATCATTAACCACCTTTAGCAGTGTAGGTCTTCTCTATTTATGATTGGCTAAATGTTTTCAATGGTTGATTTATTTATTTTTTCTTTCCGACAGACCAGGCTGACAGCCTGGAATGGTTTACAATAAAGCGCCAGCTAAAATCTAAACAGAATAAGTTTGTTGTTCCTAGAAAGCAACAATTGGCTGTACATTTTTTTTCTAATTTTGACTCTTCCACTGTCGTGATGCCTGGACAGTCCCTTACAAAAGGAGTTTGTTGCTGCAACTTTTCAGTTACTTTGGTTTTGTTGCCATTTGCTACACACATCAGCACTGTAGCTAAAAACAACAAAAGTATAATAAAAGCATTTTTGGACAGTTTTATACACGTCACTTTGGTATTGAAAATGAAAGGAAGCTATTGGATGTTGAAACAAATTCCTAATTGTACATACAAAAATGTTAATTCTAAATTTGTCAAGAATTGGATGTGAAATAAGGAACTGAGTCGCAAAAGACTCAACACTTCAGTGATGAACATAAATGTAAAAAGAAAACGGTACATTTTTTCCAGAAAAGCTTTATTAAAGTCATAGCAAGGTGAATAGAATAAAGTATTTAAGAAATGAGTTGCAGTCAGAAGATATTACGGCTCCATCTCTCACATGAAAACCAATTTCAGAACTTCTCCTTTTCTGCTTCAGCTTTTTTCAAGTTGGTCACTTCAACTTTAGGAAGTGTAAAGTGAGACACAGGTTGCAAACAAGTGTGGAGTTACGAAACGCGCACACTTTAAAGCAGAACTGTCGAAAGGTTCCAGCGTGAAAAAAAAAAGATGTCTCATTGCTGTGCAGACATGCAACAGAGCAATGGCTTGACAATAAAAAGGCCTCATTCTGTTAATATATTCATTTTTGTGCGTTTTGCATTTCAAAGTGTTCTACCACTCTATTTCCTTTATTGAAAGCTGGTAGCTGAACAAAAGTGATGAATGTTATCCACACTGCATGGGCTTGTTTTTTGTTTTGTCTTCTTTTTACGGTTGATTTAGCATCACTTCCCATCACTTCTCCTCATGGATTAGGGAGTCTCTCATCTTGACCTGGATTCACAAGACCCACATCCTGCTTTGACACAGAAATTTCACAAGGCATGAGTAATTGTTGGGATGAGCGGTGGACCACCGCAATGAATTCAGTTGTCAAATGTAAAAAAAGCCACACTTTGAACATTGTAATTTACATATATAAAGAGAGACTGAATTATAAATCCATTAAAACGTACCACAAACTTGACTTAAGCAAAGCTCATTTGAGATATTGAAAGATTTAAGGCTGACTTTGTTGAATAGATTTGCTTTTTGCAAGTCAAGTGATGCTTTTTCTTCTTTTTATTCAAATGAACTAGGAATCTCCCGATATATTGATATCAGAAATCTGGTTGATATCAGGCAAAAACAAGTATCTGATTATATTGACTTTCCAGAAGATCTCTGGTCCAGTATTTAGTCTTCCCCAACATTTCTGTCTCGCACAAACATCCATTGGTTAGTAATAAAAGGCTCACTTGTTCTTTCATTAATACCTCTTGATCAACCCGTCTCTAACATTCCACACTACAAACTAAGTAATAAATGTAAGTATGATTCAAGCCGGTATTGGAACAGTGTCGGTACCGGCCAATTCCCAAAGCTACTATAATCAGTATCGGAAGTGGAAAATCAGGACATGCCTAAAATAAATTGTAGAGGCATGACTTGTGGGATCCAGTCTATTTTATTTATAAATCACCTTAAAAAAACAAAAACAGTAGGTCTACCCAAAGTGCTGTGCAACATGCACAGATACAACTGAGACGATAATAGCATTAAGATCAAAACAGTAAAAGCAGAATAAGATGGAATTTAAAAATAGAAGACAACAAGCCAACTTGAATTGTTTCAAAAGCCACTGAAGACAAAGAGCGATTTCAAGCAAATTGAGGCGTTTTCACACCTGATAATATGGTAGACGGTTTGATTGGGGACCAAAATTGCAGAATTTGTTAGTTTTCCATCTGGTACTGGAAACTTGGATCATTTGTCACACTACACTGTGTCAAATGATCCAAACTAATTGAAAAACTTATTTTGTCACTTATTTGGTAACAGACCACTTGCCTTTTCTCCCTCTTTTTCATTTGTTTTGTTTCTCTTAACCCAGTCTGCTTCCTGCTGTTGGAGCGGTGTCCGGTCTTGTTGCGTTCACACACGCATTCGAACCAGACTTTCTAGATGAACAAACTGGAGCTTTAATACAGCTGATTAAACAGAACTTTAAGTCCTGCACTCTTAAAAACGTCAACAGAAATTTCTTAATGACAGACTTGTTCTACAAACTAAAAATGCCCAATATGCTCTGGATGTCAGATTTGATTCAACCAACATCAGCTGGCCAGCTGATCTGAGGGCTCTTGGTGAAACATAATGCTGGAGCAAATTCAAAGAACGTCAAAAGAAAGATTTTAAAATCAATTCTTTGTTGCACTGACAGCCAATGAAGGGATGACAGAGCAGATGAGATGTTTGTGGTTAAAATCCATTTGAACAAAGTGAGCTCAGCATAGAGCGAATTGCAGTAATCTAGTTGCGTTGTGAGAAGAGAGCAAGGAGTTTTATCTGACAAGCAGCCTGATATAATCAAGAAGAAGCTTTTCTGCAAAACTCTTCTGGTTGTAGTGGTATTGAATGAGGCTGAGGTTTTAGTGTGCAGAAGATTTTTATCACTTTGCACAGAATCAAACATCTCACCAAAATGGCATTTTATTGCTTTAATGCCCCCTATGTATCTAGGTTGTTTTAATGGTCATTACATTTTATTGGTTTCAGATTGCTCATGTTTTATTTGCTCGATGAATTGTTTAAAAAGGAGAATAATGTTGAAACCTTTCTAAACATCCTTCAACTTTAGTAAATTCCTTTCATTGCATTCTACTTCGCTACTTTAGAGCGTAAGCAGCGATTTCTGAATTGATTAATCTGCTGCTCAAAGCAAACATTTGGTCCATAATCCCCCTTTCATTTGATCCTGTTAGGGGTCACCAGGATGTATCATCTGTCAGCATTTGCTCTATAATGTCAGGTTACCGTGAAAAATGTGTCGCATCCAAGCGAGTCCCATATCCAACACGTGGAATCAAAACAACTCTGATCAGCTGTTACGAATCAGTATACAGGTTGTAGTTTCATTATCGTATGACTCAACTCTAAAGCATCAATATCACCAAAGGTTCTGTGGTTTTTTGTTTGTTTTTTTTCCCCTTTTGTTGACATGCTCCTTACTTTGGTCGTTTGTCTTTCAGGCTCGAAATATTCAAACAGGAGAGCTTGCTGCTGTGAAGATCATCAAGTTGGAACCAGGTAGGAGTCGATTGTTATCTTTTTATGTCTTGTTTCTTTTTTTAATCGCATTGAACTGTTAAATTATTGGTTTGTTCTCCTTCTAAAGGTCTGAATGGGTGTATTTTTTCAACAATTTGAATTAAAACCTAGGGATGTCTTAAAAGAGTTCATAGGGTGTTACAACTTTAACTGTTATCCCTGTCTCTTGTGCTCTTAAGAAAGGAAAGGTTTGGCCTATAATCACAATTATTTTGTGTGTGTGTATGATGGGTATAGGAAGAGATTTATGACCGTGCCCAGCTCCGGGTCTGCGCCAGTAATGACCCAGTGACAGAGTTAGTGTGATCCAGATTACAGGGATTACGAAGAAGAGCTTTGCACCAGACGTGCAGACAAAACTGTGCTGATTACCGGCCAGGAAAGGAAGAGATTCACTTCTCTGTTTTTGGTTTCATTCATCTCGGCACGGTCGATTGTCCCCCGGTGGGATGATTAATGTGCTTTGTTTAAATTACACATTTGTTTAGTTTCCTCTAAAGCTCAGTTGGATTAAATTATTAAGGTTGATCTCTTTCTTGATAATATGGAAATAAATAATAATTTGACCTAAAATAATAACATTTTTTTGGAATTTTTTTTTCTTGGGAGATCAAGGATCAGCATAACTTAGGAAATTTTATAACTTTCTAAAATATGTTTTGCAATACTTTGCAAGACACTATTTTTTTCACTCTTAAATAGACCTCCAATGTATTGGCCTCAAGTCTGAGCAGGAGACTCAGCAGGCTTAACCCAAATTTCCTTGAATCAGAACCTTCATAGTGTCCAGTGAACCTTTTTTTTTCCTTTCTGGTTTATTTCCCCCCACCACTGAGTCTCTTTTTATCACCAACGTCAGCCTTTTCTGAAACTCAGCGGTGTCCTTCTCTTCAGCGAGCTGCAAACTTTCCAGAAGGAGAACGCACGCAGAAGAGTACAAATATTATATTTCATCAGTGTGTGAATCTCACACACAAATCAGTGTTGCTTTAGTTTCTTATTGTTCTTGTTTGTCCTTTTCCCCTTTGTGTTTTATTGCTCAGAGCTGTTTTAGCTTGTGCTGCTTCCTTCCATCTGTCGATCAGCAATTCCACGACATGTTCTTGTTTTGATTCATTTGGATTTGTGATTTAGTGGTCTTGTTTACATCTTTGAATCACCATAACCGAGGCCTTTAGTAAGCACAAGGTGTTGCTGGAGAGAAAATAGTACTTTTACACAGCAGGAATGGCAGCAGAAGGAACATTTATAGACTCGACATTAAAAACACAACACATTTAAACTTAATTTTAGACTTCCAGTGTTTTTATTTAGGAGAAAGACCTTTTTTTTTTTAATGCACAGGTTTTTATGCGAGTCGTTTCTCTGTGCCAGAGGTAAACTGCTTTGGGTGGATGGTGCAATCCGACAGGTTAGACGAGAAGTCGTAGTGCTGGCATAAAGTGCACAGCTAGGAGTGTTGAGGCCTCCGGGGCTGCAGAGCACTGGGGTTTATCTAACTGATCGTTGAACATAGTGACAACCAAAATGACGTCAATGTTAGCTTTTTTTGTTTTTGCTAACCTGACGCACCAAGTCTTACATGTGTTGGGTTTTGTCAAACGACGTGACCGCTTCAGCTTCTGCTTAACGGGTTTAAACAAACGGTAACTTAGTTTTCCAATTTCTACCCGACATATTTCTCATTCAGACCTCTAACTCTAGAAATAAGCGTTTTTTATGAACTTAAAATCTAGAGACTTGTACACAATGAATTGAAATTTGACACGGAGATCAAGAATGTGTGTATTCAGAGTAGAGAGGAAGTGGCTACATTCTCGGGCCTACACTCATCAAGAAGAGAGGTCTGTGCGGTGACAAGTTACTTTTTTTCTCTTTTAGGTCAAGCTTAGTCACGTCATTGCAATTAAATTTGCTTAAACATTTGTCACTCTTTGCTCGCTATCATTAAAGGCATCTGAAAACAGCTCCAGTAGTTCCTCCTTCTGTTTGTACATACCGTACACATGCTTTTTTTTTATTCTGCAACTTCAGTTCAAGGCCAGCTGATGTTTATTGCTGCAATGTTTGGCTCTTATAAGCATTCCTTCAGACTTGCATTTAAGCAGCACGAGGGAGGTTAAAGTCCAGCAAATAATTTGGTGTCTCAATCATCGTGTAAAGTGAGAAATATTTATAACGCTTTAACCTTTTCACTTAAAACACGTTACAACCATAAACTCCATGTGCTTTATTTGAAATTTTGTGATAAAACATGTTCACAGTCGTAAACTGGAAAGAGTTTACGACGCATTGTAGGAAATGTAGGAACGTTCTTGGGGGTCAAATATTTTTTTTTTTTGTATTTTTTTAATTTGATTTAATGAGTTATTAAATCAATGAGTTTAATAACTACCGCATAAAATATGAGTTTATGGGGTAGGAATTCATGTTTCTAACGTCGTCCTACTCCTTTTCAAGCATGTTAAGATTATTGTGGTACAATATATTGCTATTATGTTGGAAATAAATAAACAAAAAATGACATGAATAAATGAATGTGAACAAATTCAACTTTATGGCCAAGATCAGATTGATCATTTCATCCCTAAATGTGATGAGGTTGAGTTATTTTTCAAAGAATATTCAATAATGTGCAAAGTTGGTCAAGACACAGTCTGAAACACTACTTTCTTTTTTGCAATTGTTGCAAAATGGTTTTGTGGAGTATTAAATTATGGATGCCGAGTACAAATGCATGAAACACCTTTTCTTTTCTTTTTCTTTTAATTTTGAAAAAATAAAAAATAAACTACCTGTTCTAGATTGTAACCTGCATAGTTTATAATGTAGAGCTCTGCACAGCTACACTATAGTGATTAGACTGAGTTTTAATGGTTTTTATGAGTCTATTGAGGAGCACTGTTTATATACTATCCTGAAAACAGAATTCTCTTATTTGGTTTTGGGAATTCTACACATTCTGTTTGCAGATATTCTGCCTTTAACTCGTCATTGCATGGAAATGTTTTTCTGCAGCACCTCATAGCCGGATACTTCTTAACCTCCTGTTAATACATTCCAGGTTGTGTGTGTGCACAGCTGGGAACAACTTGACTTAAATGTTTCTTTTCTTCACTACCTTTTGGTCATGTGCGTTGCAGTACAGTCAAGTAGAAAGCTGCCCTGGAAATTGGCCTTTACTGCAAGCTTCATAGGATGTTTCCTGTGTTGTACTTGTCTGCTCTGTAGTCTTTAATATCAGTGATGAAGAGCTGGTTTGTTTTGGTATTTTTATGAAGTAAACTGAGTCTTTTTGAAGACTGAAGCTTGCCTATGTCACTATTTCTTTTATTCTAGCCTCATTAAAATGTTTTCAACACATCAGTGACTGAGTCGTCTTTTTAGGTTTTGTGAAAAACCACAAACCGAATAGGTTGATTACCAGTGTGTCTGTTGCAATAAGCAGTCAATTAAGTCAAGTCTCTATGCATAGCACGTTTCAGCAATAAGGCAGTTCAAAGTACGTCATAAAAACATTATATAGTCATCAGTTATGAAATGAGCAATAAACATTACATTTTGTCAAGTGCCATCATCAAAACCGTCTTTACACAATAAATATTGTGTATTTATTGTGTAAATACACAATAAATACACAATATTTATTGTGTATTTATTGTGTATTTAAGACACTACACACATGCCAAGTTTCTCTAGGTCTTGTGCCAACATTAGTCCTTTAATCCTGGAAATGTTCTTCAGGTGATAGAAGGCTGACTTTGTAATCGTCTTTATGTGGCTGTGAAGGTTCAGGTCAGAGTCTATCAGTTGGGCCTGATCTCTAGTTTCTAGCTGTAAGAGCTGAATCTGTGACTAGATTGTTTCTTTGTAGGTCCAAAAATAATAACTCCGGTTTTGTTTCTGTTCAGCTGGAGAAAGTTTTGGCACATCCACACATTTATCTGTTCTAATAAACTGTTTTGTGCTTGGATGGATTTGAAGTAACCTGGTGGCATCTTGATATAGAGCGTAGTTATGGTAACTAGTCCCATTTCTTAACCTGAGTTGGTGGGAGCACATGGATGTCTAAATAGGAGGGATCCCAGGGTCATTGAACCTCAGGGGACTTCTGCCCGCTTCAAAGAGAAATTACCTACAGGCACAAAGAAGTCCCTGTTCTTCATGTAAGATTTGAACCAGTTGAGTACTGGACCGGAGAGTCCGACCCAACTCTCCAGTCCTTTTAGCAATATGTCGTGGTCAACAGTCTCAAAAGCTGCACTGAGGTCCAACAGAACCAGCACTGTGGTTCTTCCACAGTATGTGTTCATATGGATGTCATTGAACTCTTTGATAAGGGCAGCCTGAGTACTACGGTCGGCCCGGAAACCAGACTGGAAGACGTTAACGCTGTTGGTCATTGTTAAAAAGCTATTTGTCTTTTGAAAAAGCTTTTTTCAATAACTTTGCTGATTGATTGAAGGTTTATCGCATTATAAATTAAAGGGGGCTCAATGATTCCCATTATTTTTATTTATTTTTTTTTGCACAATTTTGTTTAGAGATTTCGTTGTAATTCTGGTTTCAAAATCAAATGTACAAGCGTGGACCTAAGAGGAGAAGCGAGCAGCACAGACGCTGGTGTGTAATTTTTATTTTTGTTTCATTTCTTTATGGCCGTTTTATTTCAGATGTTTAAAATATCTTCCAGTTCCAGTGTGAAGTTTTCTGTACAAAATGAAAGTTCATTGGTCTGTCAGAGAGTGAACTTGCATTACTATGCCAATTTCACCACAGTGTTTGAAAATGATCTCAAAACGACAATATTGTCATTCACAGCAATAATTATGGGGACAATTTATCATCTAGCTAAATTTATTATTGTGACAGGCCTAGTTTATTTACTTATTGAATTGTTTTTGTCCTTTATAATTGCTTGTTTTGTTTTTTTGTCCTTTGAGATCTGAATATATAAAGGCCACTATGAATAAAATCTATTGCTGTTTATTATTTTCCTGCAGTTTAACTATTTGTCAGGTTTAAGTATAATTATTTTTTTTATGTCTCTTTGTTTTCAGGAGATGACTTTTCCATCATTCAGCAGGAAATCTTCATGGTGAAGGAATGCAAGCACCACAACATTGTGGCCTACTATGGGAGCTACCTCAAGTAAGATCCAGCTGAAAATAACCCTGCTTTTTTTTTGTTTTTTTTGTCTTTTAATCCAGACTTTTCTGCTCTCTCCCAGTCGGTCCACTGTGAAACATTTACAAAATGTAAACGCTACCGTGTTTTTTATGTTTTTTTTTTAACCAACCACCAGACAAATGCCACACGTTGTGTATTTAATTACTTCATCACACTAAAGCGTGAAACTATGACTCAAGGGTTTCAGCCTAATTTCAGTGCCCCGGTGCCGCTTTTATGTTCTACAGAGGTCCGTCTTTTTTTTTTTAAGGCTTTTTATCTTTTGAGGAAGTAGACTCGGTCCGCCCAAAACTGCCTCAGAGTTCCAGCAGGTTTAACTGGATTTGAAGGCTCTGAACTCTTTTTATATGGCTGTTAGCTCAAGCGCACAGGTTGCAGCGCAGCAGGTATGTCTTGTGTAGTCTTGCCACACAGAGCTCAGCTGGGTACAGTGGAACAGTAATGACCAGCCCCACCGTGCATTAATTACAGGAACTACGTTTTTTTTTTTTTTTTTTTTTTTTTTTGTGGCAACGTTCAAGGTTATGTTTAATGTAATAACTCAACTTGTTTGCGCACAAAGCAAAATAGGTGTGAAAAAGTAACACTGCAAAAGGAGATCGGGTGCTTGCTAGAATTATGTCTTCTGCTTAAACAATCATGCTGTTTTTTTTTGTTTTTTTTTTTTGCATTTATCCCATAATTAGATTCTGGATTAAACATCTGGTACCAGGCTAGACATCTTCTTTACTTGGTAATGACAGCAAGTTTAAGAAAACAACTGTAAGAAAAGTTTAGAAAGAAACCGCCTGGTCCTGCTTTGCTAAATTACCCAAAGTAAATTGACCAACTTTGCTTTGGCAGTCATACAAATTTCTCATATTGAAAAGCCTTTTTCAATATGACAATATTGTCATATTGTTTTTGTGGGATTTTTTGTTTTGTAATAAAACAGGTAGTGGTTCATAACTGTGAAGGAGGCAAGAACAAATGAACAGAAAGAAATGCATGCAAATAATAATGTCACTTGGGGAATGTCATAGGAAGTCCGATATGCAGGTTCCCACAAGCGATGTGGGAGAAAACAGAAAACATGCAACAGAAAGTGCTCAGGTCATCTGAGTCCAAAATTATTTGGCATATATGTAAAAAAAAATTGGTAGAAGATTCAGAATCATGACACACAATCGCCATGATTGCAGCATCAGACTGTGAGGATCCTGTAGCTCTGCATTTTATCTTGACTGACCTACAAAACATATCAAACAGTAGATGTTTGATCTTATTGTTTATCTGATTTTTCTTTTTGTTTTTGTCTCCTCAAGTCGAGAAAAACTTTGGATATGTATGGAATACTGTGGTGGAGGATCCCTGCAGGACATTTATCATGGTGAGCTGATTAATTCTGTTTCTGAAAAGTCTTCTTTATGAGATCTACTGCTTGAATTCTACAAGAACTGAATGACCTTGTGTTTTTACAGTCACGGGGCCTCTGTCAGAGCTCCAGATTGCATATGTCTGCAGAGAAACCTTGCAGGTAAATGTATCCCAAATTAGGAATACAAGTTGTATTTTATTGTGTATTCTTATTTTTTTATTTTTTCTTATCAATCGACTCAATGATTAATCGACAAGGGTCACTTTCTTAGAAACCTGAGTTTTCTCTGGTATCAACAGGGCTGGCTGTCTTTCTGTAGCATAAAGGGTTACATTTTTCATAATGCTGATTTAAAAAAAAAAAAACTCAAGCTATTTAGGTGAAACTTCAGGAGTTTGTTGAGTATTTGTATTTCAAAACAACCACATGAAATGTATTTTTCATCCCACACTGGACTCTGTTCGGACCGTTACGCTCTCCTGTTCTGGCTTAGCCCTGCCAACTTTGTTTCTGTATCAACTGGTTCCACTTAGTGATGAATGGAAACCAAACTACAAGACTATAAGAAGGTCTAAGCAAACATTATCGATTGATCTATTTGATCTCATTTTAATCTCATAGACTATTATTGACAAATAATTGTAAGTTGGTTGGTTATTTGTTTGCATTCCTAATCCAAATGCATTTCATTAATAATTCAGTGTATTATTGTGTCTAGTCAACTATTAGCTGAATATTATTTCTTTTACAGGGCTTGGGGTACCTGCACATCAAGGGCAAGATGCACCGTGATATCAAGGTATGATTACTTTCATCGTGTTGCCTTGTAATATTGAGGCAACACTTGTGTAAGTGGGAAAAATTTATAGCCGCTGCAGCACTAGTGTAAATATCTGCAAATGCATTCGTTGTTTCTGAAGCAGTCCAGTTTTGTGAAACTCTTTTACACCCCCCACCGCAGCAGAGGTGTAAATTTAAAAAGATATGGGCCGGTGCAGCTGCAGTTTTAGGTGTCAGTTGGTGCTTGATCGTGCATCATGCATATGCTCAAAACGCTGGAGCCTCACTCATATGTGTTATCAAAAAGGTCAGGGCTGGGCCTATTATCTTTTCTCAGCTCTATGCAGCAAGCGCTTCCTGTTTCCTCTACTCTCACCACAGGATGCTACCACAGAGTCTGTCAGTCACAGCCAACATAAACAATGCTAAAAGCTCCGATGGCGATGTAATTTTACTAGAAGTTAGACCAGATATCATCGTTGATTCAATCAGCAGCAACTAATGGCCGAGACATGACCCTTTGTCAAAGATCTGCTGTCGTTGTATCAACCTTCCAGATCTCTCAGGTCTTCTGGTTCTGGTCTGCTCTGCATCCCCAGAACCAGAACCAAGAGAGGAGAAGCAGCTTTCAGCATCTATGCACCAAAACTTTGGAACAAACTTGCAGAAAACTTTAAACAGCGGAAACCCTGACTTCCTTTAAATCGCAACTAAAAACACACCTGTTTAGAATTGAAGCTGTAATATGTAACAATGTATTATTCTATGTTGCATGACTTTGTGTTTATGATGTAAAGCACTTTGAAATGCCTTGCTGCTGAAATATGCTACACAAATAAAATTTGATTTGATTTGTTATGAAACCCCTGACACCAAGCTTTAAAAACTTGTTTTTGGGATTTGTCAACAGGGTGCAAACATACTCCTAACAGACAATGGAGATGTGAAGTTGGGTAAGAAACTCATCACCAAATTAGTGTTGCTTAGAGTTTAAAAACAGTTGTTCTTTGTGCATGACATGATCTGAAAAACTCCCAACTTTTTGTTGCAGCTGACTTTGGAGTCGCTGCCAAAATAACAGCTACCATTGCAAAAAGGAAGTCTTTCATTGGTACACCTTATTGGTAAGTGTAGCTACTTTAAGAGTGGCGAAACCAGCGGTGAGATACACTTCATCGCCCGTCTTCTTCGTTCAGGATGGCTCCTGAGGTTGCAGCGGTAGAGAAGAACGGCGGCTACAACCAGCTGTGCGACATCTGGGCTGTTGGCATCACATCCATCGAGCTGGCGGAGCTGCAGCCTCCGATGTTTGATCTGCATCCGATGAGGTATGTCGCACCAGTAGCAGCCATCGGTCAAACCTTCCTCATGTGATTCTCGGTCTGCTTCCTGCTTTTGTTTTTCCTCGAGGGTTTTATCACGTCTTGGTGGCTCGTGCGGTTTTCCTGTTAAAAACAAAGTATGCTTAGGTTATGAATAGAACATGATGTATGTCGTTTCACTAATTTTGGGCCACCTTCCTTTTGACTCGTTGCTTTGTTTTATCCAGGGCTTTGTTTTTGATGTCCAAGAGCAGTTTCCAGCCTCCTAAGCTAAAAGACAAAAACAAATGGTGAGTATTTGTGAGCGTGCATTGTTCTTTATGACAGAACAATGCATGTTCTGTCGGTATGATTGGCACTTAGGGTAATTTGTTTCAAGCAAGGATCTTTTTTTCTATACAGGTCTGCTGCTTTCCATAATTTTATTAAAGTCTCTCTCACAAAGAACCCAAAGAAGCGGCCCACTGCAGAGAAACTTCTACTGGTAAGTGTTTGTTTTTGGATGGGTAAAAACAGTAAATATGCTTGTTTGTCTAACTGAGATCATTATAGTGGAAAAATGTATTTCTCTTTACAACTTGAACCCAATCAGAAGAGAAGGGGTTCACCGGTTCTGTTAATGCTGCAACAGAGCTTCACAACCTGAAAAGGAGTTTTGGTTGGATTTTGTTTACCTTTTGTTCCTTAGGGTCTTTTGGAGAACTATATATTAGCTTTCCATTGCTTAGGTTTTTGTTTATATTATACAGTTCCCTAAAAAATGCTCTTCTGTCATCCTGCAGTAACGGCCTCTAAGAATACCTGTTCCTGTTGTGTAGTTTTTGAGTTTTCTTTATGTGGTGATGATTCTGGACAGTAGTGAAAGTGATGTTAAAAAAAAAACTAGCATTCTCAACTGCTAATCTTAAACACAATGTTCTGCTTATTTTGCCAGCATGTGTTTGTGGCTCAGACTGGGCTAACGAGGAGGCTTGCTGTTGATCTGCTTGATAAGATGAATAACCCAGACAACCACCAAAATTACAGCGAAGTGGACGATGACGACCTTGAGGTAATGTGGATTTTGTCTCATGTGCACTTCACTTCTTCAAATCTTGTCATACTAAAACCACAAAATTACATTTGTATGTTTTATTAGTTATATATGTGATAGGTGAACCCAAATTAATACATAATTGTGAAGTGGCCTACTTACAAAACACAATTTATGGTGGTAAATATTTCACCTTTACTTTAAATATACCATCCCCCTGGTGAAATATGGTGCTGACGGCATCATGTTTTGGGGATGCATTTTATTAGCCGGAATTATTTAGATCATTGTACATTCATGTCAGAAACGGCCAACCAAAGTCTACCTACATCCAGTTAACAGCCTAAATTAAATTAAACTTGTTAAAAATGAAAATTCTCTGTGCTATGTTGCAAAAGTAGGTAAATTTTTTTTAGACCCCATCGCATATGTAGCTGAAGCCTCAGCAACATGTGAAAGTTTGTGGTTGCAGCATTAGAGAATGTAAACAAGTTAAAGGAGTATTAGTACTTTTTGCAAGGCAGCCTCATCTTTATGAATGTCTGACTCTCATAAAGTGTTATTTGGTAAATGGGCACACTATTAATGCAAAGTTAATATATTTAACATTTAGTTGTTAAATGTAGCAACTTAAATGTTACATTTAAGGCAACATTGAAGTTGCATTAAACTAAACATTAAAGTGTAAACTTTGCATTATTTTGTCAATAATAGTGTAATTATTTACCAAATCACACTGCACGACAACAGTCATAAACATTTATAAACACTCCTCCATGTTCATGACAGATGTTATGTTTTTGACAGTGTCAGTCTTGTGCACACCTGGTCAAATAAAGTGTTACCACGTATTTCCTTTCCAAGTATCTTTCAAGTTCAACTTTATTATTTATTATTATAGATAAACCCCATGTCTTTATCTCACACACGAGTTTATACATATAGCCTGTTCCCTATTTCTATATGCTTAGAAGAAGTGCTTATTTAGGAGATAATTGATGTATGCATAAATTAAACATGCCACATGCCATACCCTGCTCTTCATTGGGGCTTGTATGGTCCAGATGCAGTCCACTGCCTGGTCCGGCTTCACTTTGTTCTCCTCCTCAACCTGGTGGGAGCGGATCACGCCGTTTCAACAACATTTCAACAAGGCAGTTAAAGATGCTTTACATTATATAAAACACAAAAATACAGTCACAGTCTTTGCAAAAAGATAATTCCTACAGTTATTTCTGCACTTTTAAGGCCCCCTGACTCATTGAATCTCCCCAGTGACATTATTATTATTCCACATGGGGTCTACAATACATCTTTGTGGCAGCCAAAGAGGTGGTACCAGCACCATTTAAGAGGCCATTGTGCTTTTCTCACGCTGACAGCAGCAGCACTGTCTTAGCCATGGCAAAGGAAAAAGTAGGGGGGGAAAAAAACCACCCAAAGGCTATTGACTGCTGGCAATGGAGCTTGTAACAAACAGCCAGCCTCTGCAATGCATATTAATGCGGTGATGCACAAGAAACGCAGTTCTCAGCAGTGCACAGTTGGCGAAGTTTCCAAATTATTTCTTGAGATTATTTCAAAAGAAAATGTCACAACCGTCTCAAGTGACTCATGTTGGCATCTTCATTTTGAAGATGCTTGCCGTTCTAATATCTCGTTTGTCATGTTTTCCAGCCTGTCCCTGTAGTCCGACACACCATCCGTTCCACCAATAAACACCCTAAAGTGGAGAGGACGCGCTCCGAGATTGACTGTAAGTGCGCACACACACACAAAGCCAAACTCCGCCCGCTCCGGGTCGTGCGTCTGTGACATCACCGGTTATTGTGACAGTCAGCCCAGTGAGTTTTCTGACAGTCATCCCCACTAATCTCATGGCAGCGCCTGGCATGTTTCCAAACCACTGTTTCTAGTAGTGTGTAGGGCTGGTTATTGTTCAGTCTCTCAACTCAACTTTCATTCTTTAGGTCACAGTTTGATTCTATGTCAAATCAATTCTGTTGAATAATCTCAATTTCCACAAGAGAAGGTCAATTGTTTACGTTTACATACTTTTGATTTAAATTTTAACGTAGATGCACTGATCCAATATCAAGATCTACTGATCTTGATATTGAAGAACATTATAAATCGGGTGTGACAATGTATATAATCGTCATATAATATATAATTTAATGTATAGACTGATAAAGTAATGCATACCACCACAGCTGTTAATATGGGCAGGAAAAATTAAAAATAAGTCGCACATAAAGTTATTAATAGGTACTTCAATTAAGTATTTGTAGGCTTCTCATTACTCAAAGTATTTCAAACATTATGGAACAGAATCAAATCGTGACCCAAAGAATCGAGATTGACTCTTAACAGTACCCAGTCATGATTGTGTTGGAGCTTGTCTGAAGGGTCACTTGTAGGATTCAGTTTCAGATACACCAAAGCGAGCTGGCGATCCAGTTTAATAGTGCCATCTTGACGTTTCCACACCCTTCAGGGAAGTTGTTGCATTGTTGTAGAAATTGTTGAGTCTCGATTGTCAGCAGGTCACAGCCATTGATCACGTCATGGGTGTTTGACAGCATTCATACCTTCTCTACCTGCAGTGCGATCATAGATCTGCTGTTTTATGTCATTGTCTGATTGTTATCTGACCTTCCCTCCTTCACAAAGCCAACAGTGGAACAGGCCTTGACCGTCCAGTCTCGAGTCCTAGTGACTCTGAGGGAAACAGGGGGGATGCAGGTTAGTGGCAGTGCAGTGAGACAGTGTGTTTCAGATTCCAAACTTGTACTACATTACAAAAAAATGACATACCAGAGCTTTAGGTTTCAAAATTCATGTGACACTAGATGAGTTTTCTGCATGGAGCGGTTGCCGATCGTGGCTGTAGCTTGATGAAAGATAAATGAGGCGGGTCTGTGACGTCTCTATTCTTGTCACACTGGCGAAGCTACTGTAAATTTAGAGATGACTAATAAGGTGCTGTCACTGAAGTTAAGTTTTTACTCGCATGTGAAAACCTGATCCCTCTGCTTCATCTGTAGCTTCGTTGGGTGTCGCCTCACTTCTGTGTTTTTAAAATACCTGCAGCTTTTCTACATAATCAGCCTCAAAGGGGGAAACATTTGAAAATCTTTGCTCCGAAGGTTAAATACAAAGTTCCTTTGTTAGCGGGAAGCTGATTATGTATTGGCAGGTATTGCAGAACTTTTTTTTCCCACCCAAGATAACATTGCATTTATTCTGGACCCAAATGCCGCCTCTCGTACTAGATTAGATGGTTGATGCAATGTGACCCAGAACCCAAACTAAGAGGATTTCTTTCGACATTTTTTTTTTTTTTTCAACATTTCCAATATGAACAAGTCCTCTTTGTTTTTAGATCCCAAACTACACTGCAAAAACAAAGCCTCTCCAAGTATTTTTTGGCCTACTTTCTAGTTCAAATGTCTTGAAAATAAGACAAAACTAACTTGCAAATAACATTCCATCAAGATATAGGAGCTTGGTTTAAGTCAATAATTTCTTAATATTGATAAAAGTACTACTTCCATTAGCAGATTATTTCCTTTTCAGGCTAATTTTCCTCCTAAAAGTAAATTTATCTGCCAGTGGAACATCCACTGCAATTTTAAGAAATTACTTTCTTCAAAAACCTCAGATATTTTGCTGTAAGGTTTCATCTGAGTCAGTTTTGTCTTATTTCAGGTTTCCTGAGATATTTGCTCTAGAAACTAGACCAAAACACTGAGAAAGATTTTGTGTTTTTGCAGTGGAAAGCTTTCGCCCACACAGCTGCATCTTGAATCACAAGAAGCATTTCAAACGTATTTCGATTTGCTCCTGGTTTTTCTTCTCTGTTTTTCATTATTTTCTCTGTGGTGTTTATCAAAGCGCCTGGTAATACTGTTGGTAATATTTGCATGCCTCGAGTGTTGAGCGCTGATGCCCTCTAGTGTTAAAGGGGAGAAAAAGGAAACCCAATTGAAGACGATGTTTTTCCATTCGCAGTTGACAAGGTCCAGTTTCAGGCGCCTCTTCTCCCAAAGGAAACTGAAGCTCATTCTGACATGGTAATAAATGCTAGTTGAAGTAAATATATTTTTTTATTTTTAAAAAATGATTACCATACTTGGTTATTCTTTTGGAAACATAAAGTAAAACCAAAACTTCTTCATACTCCTAACAAAATTAGCATAATACAGACAGGAATATTAGAAATTACTGCCATCGTCTAAATATATTGTTTAAAAAGTAACCTTTTGGGGGGGAGGAAAGTTTTTATCTAAAATTAAAGATCAGAATATGTCAGTAAGTATTTATAGTCAAAAGTTTTTGTTTGCAACAAGGCAGTAAAGTTGTTCTTATGACTGCTGAAAAACAGCTTTTTATATGTTTTTTTTTTGTATGTTTCCACTCCCTCCAAAGCGCTAAAATTATTTCTAGTCAGAAAAAACAAGTTGGCAAAATTAAGATGATTTCACTTCTAAATCATTGAGCGGTATGAATAATTTTGGCGTTAACCTTATGCATTTCAAAAACAAAGTCCTGTCTGAATGCATGCTTGCCTCTCCACAGGATGTGAATAAAGATAATGACTTCCCTTCCCCATGGAGCCCTTTTGCAGACGGAGGAATAACAACCAGGTACTCTATGGAAACAGTTGCCCTGGGAACTGCTCGTATTTACTCCCCGCCTCACTCACTACCTGGCTTTCATGATGTAATGCACCTTTTTGGACTAATTTGCATTAATGGATCAAACGCATGATTTTGTTTCTTGCTATATTTCGTCTCTACTAGATTGTCTCGGTTTTACAACGCTTCAGTCGCTGTGGTTTAATCACTCTCCCTGTCTGGAGTTCAGGATGCTGCGTCGGGCTTTTAAACTCCTTCTCACTTGTCCGTGCACTTTGACTTTTGGTTTATTTCCCCTTCACTTTTCTCTGTCCTCTTGTTGCCCGTCTCTCACCGTTGTTGTCCTGTGAAGGAGCCTTCTCAAAAGCGTTGAGGATGAATTGTTTCAACGGTAACACTAACAGCCGCTTCATGCTTCGCTCTGTCACTTCCCCGTCTCTCCCTGCATTTGCCTTAAACAGTCAACTCCCACTTTCATCCTTGTAGCATGTGATGGTGGAGTGCGTGATGCTGTGTCCCGTGTTGATATGGGAGTTTGCTGTTAGTTTAGGGTTACAGTGTCTTGCAAAAGTTCTCACATCATTATATTTTTTTTTCACATTTTGTCATGTTTCAAACACAAACTTCAAGAGTTTCAGAAAGTATTGCATCCTTGGAAAGTCACAGGGCAATTAAGCTGTTTAAAAATGTATAAATTGAAATCTGACAGAGTTTGAGTTTATATTCATTCCTTTTCAAATCAATATCTTTGGTTTATGCTGATAAGTCACACACAGGTGGACTGTTGCTTGATTAAAAAAACTCAATGGAGGCAAATTCACAGCACAGTAAACAATTAAAACAATACAATGAAAATTAAAAATCATGCATCTCCCTCAAGCAGGGTCTGTCGAAGTTTTTATTCATTTTCAGTTTGTGAATCAAGTCCTTTTGACTTAGCCACTCACACTCATGTCAAATTTGAGTATTTGCTTTTCCAAATACTCAAAAGATAATAATTGGCATAATGTGTACATACTGTATTAACTGATCATTTGTCTTGATGCATCACATAAAATGACCACACACCGAAAAGGTCCAAACACTTTTTCAGGGCAATCTCAAGTAAATGTTTTTCAATTTATTCAAAATTAGGATTATTGTCTTTAAATCGAGAATAATTTAGTGTAACGCCCTTGTTTTTTTCCCCTTCTTCTCCCTTTTGTGTAAAGAGTAGATTTAGGAGAAGTACGTTCAATCAGAGCCTATAGAGTTACCCACTTCACACTGATTCTTTTTTTATCAATCATCCACAGTGGACACATCGCCCATCTGGAAGATGCCTTTGAAGAAGTTGAGTTGTAAGTCGTGTGCATAAATATTTGCAAACATTCATGAGATAAACATAAATATCCGTATTGAACATCTTTTTGTCCAAAAATCAATTTCAGGTCAACACTTAAACCAGGCGTACCTCCTCCTCTGCCACCAAAGGTCAGACAGTATTTCTTCTGTCGTTCTCCTGTTTGTACTGTAACAAGACTCAAATGTTTTGCTGGAGTTTTTTTTTTGTTTGTTTGTTTGTTTCATTAGCCACGAATAAGCAGCCCGTCGGAGGAGCTAGGACTGAACGAGGAGAGGTCGCTGACAGTTCGTCGGTTCCCGAACTCAGAAAACGGCCCCAGCCAGGCCGTCCGCAGACAGAGCACACCGGAACAGAGCAACAAGGCGGAGCATTCACCGTCCGACTTCCTGTCAGCGAGTGTCAGCAGCCCTGGGGATTTATCTCACTCCTCTGATGTCGGTAAGGCTTTTTACTTTGTTACAGGGGATGACTTGCGTTTTGTGCTGTTGTTTTTTCTTCCCCATCACTAGTATTCTTGAATCCTTTTAGTCTCTAAATTCAAACTTCCTCTATTTTTACAAGCTCCAATCAAATGTGAATCTAAAGGTAAGGTAGACCAATGTGCTGTGATTGTGGGAATTAAACACTAAATTGCTTATTGATAATGACTGACAACTCCATGCTTATACCCTCGCTTCACTTGCCTCTTTGTGTGACAGATTATGATTCAGATGGAAGTGTGAATGGAGATGGTCCGACTCCAACACCACAGCACCGGAAGGAGAAAAAGGACTTCCCTGTGAGTTGAAAGATATTTTTGTGGAATAGTTCATCACAGCCTTTTAGCGCTGATCTGTAGTTTTATGACTAAAGACCACATTCGCTGCAGACTTTGGCTCGAACACAAATTTCTGAAAGTTAAAAATGTTGTTTTTTAGAACATATTAAAGAAATTGTGAAAAAGTTAATAATTGAAGACTGATGGTGTCGCACCCTAATCAGCTATTAAGTTGGAACCCCTGTAATGGTTTTCTGAGCCTCTAAATGGTCTCAGTGTGGGTCAGTGGGACAATCATTGGGAAGAGTGCTGACAGGAAGAGGGCAGAAGATGGTTATTTAAATATTTGAGCTTTTTCATGATTTCCTAAGTTTTGGAGCTGAACCTCTTGGAGGCACAGTGTACTGCAAATGTGGCTTTCAGACCCAACACTTTCATTTGAAAAACAGGCTTCTGGTTTGCAGCCCTTCGTTCTGGACTTGTGCAGAACATAAAAGGTCGTGTTCCCTGTAGAACAGAACCATTGGTTGGTAAATAGTCCTGCATCTCCTTCTGTTGTTGGCAGGTTGAGGTTTCAGTCTCATTAATCTTGGAGAAACGTCAAGTTTATGTAACGTCACTTTGACATATTTTCTCCAATTGTTGGTAACCGTCTTCACTCTAGTATGGTGCGTTTTTGTATTTATACAACTGTGGATTTTTGTGCTCTTCTCCTGACTGATACTTTCCCTTTTAGCCTCTCAAATAACTTATATAGCTTAATGAGGCCTATGTCAATAAAATGAGTACTAAGCCAGAAGAACTCAATTTCTGCTTCATCACATTTATAACTGTTGGCAGATGACAACACACAAAGACCAAAGGCCAAAAATAAATGAAAAGTATTCATTTACTGACAGGTGGAAATGATCTAAGCATGCTGTTCCAGCTTTGTTTTTTACTACTTACAGATTTGTCTTTTTTCAGTTGAATAGGACAGATGACAGATTATTTAAAGAGAGTCACAGAAATACGTGTGTGTGTTGTTTAAAAAAAAACAATATTAGATCAAGTGCCTCACATTTAGTTTTGGCATTTAGTCCTGCTGGTTGTGCTTCAAAACTATTCACATTGTAAATTTAACGCCTCGTTCGCTGAGACCAGAGCTAAATTATGGTTTAGCCTCGTCTTGACTTTGAGTCTCCAGCAGTTTTGTTATCTTATTGTTCTTGTTTTCTCTGCTCCTACTTAGAAACCAGCCATAAACGGTCTGCCACCCACTCCTAAAGTACTGGTGAGTCAATCATCTTCATTGTCCCTCACCGTCTCTGCTCAGCCGTTCCGGCCTGGTTTTGTGGACGCTGTTGTTAAACTCTCGTTGGAATTGCTGCCGCACATTCTGCAGATATTTGGGGTCCAAATAGCTTTCTGCTTTGTGGTTGGGCTCCACTCTGGCTCATTAATTCCTCGCTGACATTTTGGCGCTTCGCTGCAGCAGATGCTGCCTGTTTTCAGCTGGACAGTTTTCTGTTGCAGATGGGAGCCTGTTTCTCTAAAGTGTTCGATGGCTGCCCGTTGAAAATCAACTGTGCCACATCATGGATTCACCCAGACACCAAAGGTAAATACGATGCAGCGCAGTCTGCTGATTTCAGGAGTTTTATGCTTTAACTAAACTTTGTTGTTCGTGATTTAGATCAGTACCTCATCTTTGGAACAGAGGACGGCATCTACACGCTAAATCTTAACGAGCTGCATGAAGCAACAATGGAGCAGGTAACGTCAGCTAAAATCCACCTCTGAGGCATTGTTCGTTCAGTTTTTAAATTAAATTAGTCTCCTATTAACTTCTCAGTATTGACACTGTATTATTAGTAGTAATTATTCATATTATACCCAAACAAACTTCTGCTAAGTTGTTATCCTATTTTGCTTTGCATTATTTGATGGCTCTGTTTAGCAGGGTGTAAAACTGTGCTGATGTGATTTCCATGACTTGGGAAGTAGCAGAGTGTGCGATTAGGATCTAAATGTTTCCAGATGACTCTGTTCAAAACAAGTATCTGGAAGAAGTAGATGGAAACTCAATCTGGAGACGATCCACCAAGACGAGATGTTTTTCTGTTACAGCTTAGGGTTTTAACTGGACCATGTAATCACTTGTAAACACATTTATTTCTTTATTTCCTTAAAAAAACAATACCCAATGTTAACTTCAAATATTTAGCAATAAAGAATTTACTTTAATTCTGGCCTACTAAAAGTATTCATACCTTGTTTTGTCACAACCACAAACGTCAGCACTTGCTTTGTTTCTAATGGGATCTTGTGACAGATTATTTGTGGAAGGAAGTGCATACTGTTGGAGTTCATTCATTTTTGGCTCTGTGCTCCACCAGGTCCATTAACCAGTTTCAGGACTCGACCAGAACCACTGAGTGTAAATTACCTTGAGAAATAATGAGATTTGGTTAAATATAAAAACAGGCTTTAATGCAGAAAAATGATCAAATCTTGCAAGCCATACATGTCACCTTATGGATGGAACCAAGTGAGGCAAAGACTAGTGCGAGTTTAGCTTTTTATTATTTTCTGTAGTCTGCCCCCTCCCAGGGTTGATTTATGTATGACTGCCGTCAGTCATTCATAAATATGGTTGTGTAAGCTGTGGCGTGTGCCTGTCAGTAGATTAAAAGAGATTGAGAAAAAGATAAATACAGTGTATTTTTTTAAGAATGAAAATCTGAAACCTGATCAGCTCCTGGTTTGTCACCATATTTTGTATCCATGCTGAACAAATATGCTGTCACCATTTTCACTCTTATGTTTTTACCATAATGTTGTTTTTATTTATTTATTTTGCCAGAATGTTCCATTTTGGCCTCCAATGTGCAAAATACCTTCTTCCATATGTGTGGTGTTTTTCCTCCAAGTCTTATTTTTTATTATTTTATGCTCTGATGCTTTTAAAACTGATCAATATTATCTGGTTGAATGTGAATGTTGATATTTGTAAACAGATCCTTTTACCCAATTTAAATGAAGGTTTTATTATTATTTTGTGGCTAAATACAGATGCCACTCCATCTTGAAGATAGAGATGGAGATAGATTTGTGGATTGTATGTCTGTTAATTAATTCTCCACCCACACTGTGGCTCTCTGCCTCTCCGTCAAAGTTTGGCTGCTTCCCTAAAGGACGGCCATGTTTTTTGTTTTATACGTTTTAAGTTGTACTCTTTACATTGTGGGTGATGCATTAAACATTGTACATCATAAATGTCTATATTGTAATTGGTCTGTTCTCGTGAGAATTTCTTCTTGCTCTTCTCCTTTAGAGCTAATGCTAAACTCTGCACTTTTCATACTCATTTTTGTCTTTTTTTTTTTTTTTTGGCTAGCTCTTCCCAAGGAAGTGTACATGGCTGTATGTTATCAACAACAACCTGATGTCTTTGTCCGGTAAGCAGAGAACCCATCACTCCTACGTCCCTGCCCTCTGTTATAACCGTCCGCGTCCTTGTTCTGTGTTATCTCGCTGCACCTGAAGGCATCACAGTCACTCCGTATGCGTAGCCTTGAGATATCTGTTCCTGCTGTTTGCCATAAGGGTCACTTTTGCAGCTGCTATAGTACAGTAACACAGAGGTGACTCACATCCTTCCACCCTGTTGTTTTTGTGAAGAGTAAGTGTATTTAAGCACTTTTTGTTATTCTTTTACAATCTCACACCGTCAGTGCAATCAAGTCTTGCTTGTTTTTTGGGGGTTTTTTTTAGGATATGTTTGATGAGAAACCTTCAATGAGCTTTCATTTGAAACCAAACTGTCTTTCCTAAGAGCCGATCCTTTGCTCGGTTTAACAACGGAGGATGAGATTACATAGTGTTAGGTCTACTTGCGGTTTTACCTTTAGCAGTTTGCGCCTGGGTATACTTAACCTCTGTTCTCTTCTCCTCTTCCCTTGGACTCTGTCCATCCTCCTATCGCCTGGCTTGATTTGATATTCTACTAACTGGCTTCATCAGAAGGTAATCATGCTTCACATCATCATCAACATCATCAACACTGCTGGTTTTGCCCTCTGTTCACGTCTAACCTTCTTTATGTGTAAAGGCGGTTTGTTAGGATGATGAATAATTCATGTTTGAATTAAGTTTGTTTACTTCTTGTCATGTTTGGCTTTTAACAGATGGATTTTTTTTTGTCTGTGTGTGTTTTAGGAAGATCCTTCCAGCTGTACTCTCACAATCTGATTGGGCTGTTTGAGCAGCTGAAGAAGCCCGGCCTCGCAGCTCAGTTTCAGACGCACCGCTTCCCAGACAAGATTCTGCCCAGGTGAGACGGCCAGCCCTGCCGTTTCACCTTCACGGTGGCTGATGTAGAACTGGAAATTCCCTGATCTTCGTATTGTTTTTGTCACCCGACGTCCTGAAACTTTTGCTCGCCACAATGTTTAACGGTATTTCTTCGCAGGCGCTTCGCTCTGACAACCAAGATCCCCGACACAAAAGGTTGTCACAAATGCTGCATTGGTGAGTGACTGTTTCTTACCAACTCATCAATCAGTGTTTCTATTGATCACAACCATTTCCAAACAACTTTCTACTTTTCTGATTTCACTCGAGCATTTATAAGTATTTTGTTTATGAAAGGTCCTATGAAAACATGTCTTATCTAGCATAGCACCGTCTTTCTTTCAATATCGCAGTGAGAAACCCGTATACAGGCCACAAGTACTTGTGTGGAGCTCTTCAGGCTGGCATTGTCCTTCTGCAGTGGTACGAGCCCATGCAGAGGTTTATGCTCATCAAGGTCAGTTGCTATCTTCCTCCTGCAGTTAAAATATATCTGTCACTTTCATGTACACTTAAAAATAGCAATAATTTTTCATTATTTCAATCACGTAGCATGTGAACAGGTGTAAATATTCATCCTAGGACTTTGTATCGAGGCTTGACTCAACCGATTCTTCATCTGTGAAATGTCGGAAGGATTTCTAAGAACCAAACTAATCCTGAGTCCAACCCTGTGTTTTTTTGTTTGTTTGTTTTTTTTTTCTCTTCTGTAGCACTTTGAGTTCCCCGTTCCCAGTCCGCTCAAAGTGTTTGAGATGCTGGTGGTACCAGAACAAGAGTATCCGCTGGTGTGTGTCGCCATCAGCAAGGGCACGGAGCAGGGCCAGGTGGTCCACTTTGAGACCATCAACCTGAACTCTTGTTCCTCCTGGTTCACAGAGGGGACAAGTAAGTCAGATGTTACCTTTGGCTTGTTGTCTGCATTTTAAATCTGTATTTTTAGTGTGACAGTGCGCTAGGCTTAACACGCACAATTTCTGTCACACTACAATTGTATGAATCGGTGTTTGTTGAATTTTACTGTTCTGTTGGGACTCTGGGACAGGATTTCCACTACATTTCAGATATTAAAATATTTAGCATATACTATAAATAGTGTTACATTTCTATTTATTTCATTATTCTCTACTTTGGGCTGGGCAATAAATAAAATTTTTGGAAAATCTGGATTTTTTTTATTTTTATTTTTTTGCTGTCATTTTACAAGAATATAGTTGCAGTTACAGTGTCACCAGAATGAAGTTGTAATTTTATAACGACTGCGAACTGAAAAATATCAAAAAATTAAAATGAGGAACGTTGAGCATCTTGTGAAGTTATACTTTGATACAAGTTTTACAAAGGAAATCACTTTGGATTTCTTTATGATTCTAGAAGCCTTTTTTCCTCATTAAAATGAAAATTTTCTTTTAATTTTAATATAATCTGGTAAAGTTGCATCTGTATTCTGCTAATATTATGCATATTGTCTCATAATTAGACAAAAATTCCCATAGCCTGACTGACATTCTGTCATACATCTCACAAAAGAGACTAACTTATGATCAGATCTGGTATGAAAAGATCACCCAGCTCTATGACTTGCATAATTTTTTGTTGTTTTTATTTTCTAACTATGTTTGAAATTAAGTAATAAAGCAAACAAACTAAAATTTAATATTTATTTACTCTCCCATTTTGCCTTTTCAGCTGATCAGCAAGTGGATGCGATCCATGTCACACAGCTAGAGAGAGACACTGTGTTGGTGTGCTTGGACCGTGAGTGGCCTTACATTTCATAGTCACTTCGTTTTAATCGCCTTTCCCCCCCCAAAGATTAGATTCATATGTATGAAAGTAACAATAGCTTTCAAAAAATGTTTTTCCTAGAAAATGTAAAGATCGTCAATCTTCAGGGCAAACTGAAGTCCAACAAGAAACTGGCTTCTGAGCTCAGCTTTGACTTCTGCATCGGAGCTGTCGGTAAGATTTCAGCGTGCTTTCGCATCAGTGGAAACCAGTCACACGTGGCGGCCATATTGAATGTTGAGGTTGGTGAGAAATGCGTGGCGACTCACTGGATTTCAACTCCAGTCGCTGTTGCTTTTCTCGTCTTGGACCTTTAAAATTTTAGTTGAAACCCTCTTTTGGGTGTTTTTGTTGGGTTTTGTCATGTCTCCTATGTCTCGATGGCTTCCTCGAGTTACATCTGTTTATGAATGAAGTCGTGCTCGTTTATTGCAGTGTGCCTTCATGACAGCGTCCTGGCCTTCTGGAAGCATGGCATGCAGGGAAAGAGCTTCAAGTCCAATGAGGTAAGACACAATAAAACCACTCAGGCTGGGTGAAACCATTTAACAACCCATAAAGGTGGTAAAAGGCAGATTTAGCACGGTCGCTATAGTTTATCATCTTTTTTTCCTCTCCATTTACTAATATGAGGAACTATGAATCTTTCTTCTTAACAGTCCCAATTTCTAGCTCTTTTCTTAAAATGACGCTTCAGATAGAAATATTTTCAAAATCTGGCTTTCACCTGAAATCAAAGTCCAACAAATAGTTGCAAGACGGTTGGATGAAAACCTAAGGAGGGCATTGGTGAACAAAAATGCAGATTTTTCACAAAACTCAGTTTATCACTCTGCTCTATTAGGAACCTAAAACGAGCATTTTATTTCTGAATTCTGTCCCGTTCGCTGGAAAAAATGAACAAACATCTTTGTCTCAACATTTCTGCGTTGAAACCTGCCGTCGCCGATCCCTGGCCGTTTGCTCTCAGGTGGAGCCGGACAAAGTGTCTTTGTGTCCAGCCGAAGTAATGAATTTGTTCCCCTTTTCACGGTGCGAACCCGATCACGAGTCAAGCCAAACCGCACAATAAAAGTTCAAGAGATCACAGGGAGGTGAAGCGTCGTTTTTATGAAAGCGGATACGGCGGCGGGGGCCACCCGTAGGAACACCGCCAGTGTCGGAACGGGCCCTGGAGCAGTCAGCTGAAACGAAAAGGTCTTTTCTAAGTGTGTGCCCGGCCCAACTCTACAGCTCTCCCATAGAAAGGATTTTAAAAACATCAGCAGCCATGTAAAATTCATGTTTGCTCACAACCTGTCACACAACGGGGAGCGGCACTAAATAATTCAGCCTTTGTCTCGTTATGATTCTTCTCATAAGACATTAAAGTGGAATACTGGGGGGGTCAGGCCCTGCGATCCATGCCCGTCTCGGGTGGATGCTCCTCTGAACACTCAAGACCTTGTAGTTGTTTGAGACTTAAACAGATCAGGTCTCTCCTCGGGCCAAGGCTTTACACCTTGCAGGTGTCGCCCATCCACCATCTCACATTTGTCAAAAAGTATTCATGACATGTCAGCAACTGAGATGTTTGGGTGTTTTTTTTTGCTCTACACCTTGCAATAAAGCTTTGGAACCGGCGTATGACGTTTAACGTCTCGGGCAGTCGCTCGGCGCCATCTGTAAAGGCCACAGACCAAAACAGACTTCATCCCAGCGTTTTCATTGTGTTGCTGCAGTGAAGTTGTTTGGATATTGGATATCCGCGCTCCGCGGAGTCAGGGGCGTTTAGCTCAAGGTTGAGCCGATTTATGAATGCTGATTCAGGCCAGCTGTTCTCTCCCTCCTCGAGCGCTCAGTTTCCTGCAAATTAAGGTTTTATGACCGACTGACACAAGAAGTGATAATTCATGCTGTTACATGAGGCACACTATCCTCTATTAAAATTTTAAATTCAATATTTTGAATAATGTTAATATTACATAATTTGGAAGCTTCTTCAGTAGCTTCCAAAATATTTAATCAAATGTATTGCCTCTTTGGCGTTAAAAGGTTATTTTAAATATATTTACACTACTTCAGTTGCTATTTCTGTGTGTCAGATTGTCAATTAAAAATCCTGTCTTGTTTCATTTCCAGGTGACTCAGGAGATTTCTGATCCAAGCAGAGTCTTCCGCCTCTTGGGATCCGACAGGTCAGCTGACGCTGCAGAGCATGAATGTAGTTTAACGTTCAAATAATCCGAACCGATTAGGACAAATCTACCTGACGTGGTCAAGATGCATTTTTAGCAAATTGTTTTAAAATCATTTCCTTTTTGTCACCGTCTTCACACTTCGCTTCATTATTTCCATCAACTCAGTCTCCAGATTCTAACTTTCCCTTGGGTGTCTTTGGTTTCCGTTTATTTTCTGTGATTTGTGATTTAGCCTCTCTCTTCATATTTATTGCCTTTCTCTACAAAGGTCTGGCATTTCCCCCCTATTTTCTTGACGTTTTGAGTTTTTTCTGCGAGTTGATTTACACACGTAAATCATCTCGAGGCCTGATGCCTCAATAGTTCATCCGTTTTACTCGGCTCACAATCACAAAAAACAACTGAACTCTTAGCAGGCAAGATGGCAGGGTGAAGACGAAACCAGTTCTGCTGACAAACCGGAGGAGCTTGGTTGCGTCTGGCGATTGTATTCAAGCGCAGTCGAGGTTTAACGGTCCGTTGACCTTTTGTCTTGGTATCAAAATATCTTTTTATCTGCTCCAGCCAAAGCTTCAGAAACAGTGACCTTAATCCTCAGATGTCATCAGACAGTAGCCGTTTCCAGTTTAATAAGTAAACGAGTTGAATAACCAACTGCTGGCCTCGTCAGTCTACAAATCATTGCTTCATATTTGACTGTCGGGGGGGAAAAACGGCTTTTCACTATTACTGCGCAGCAAAGTCACTTTTGGGAAAGACGTTCCGAACTTTAGCAGCTAAAGTAAGTTGATTTAGTTTCCACCCCAATGCAGTGCGTGAAGGTGGATCTCTAAGGAGTGCCGCGGAGCTGCGGCTGGCGCCTAACGAAGGCCGTGGCACCAGAGTAAGTCTTCCGTCCGCTGCCCAACATCCCATGTTTTATTCACCGACGCGTGGGCACTGCCAGCCTGGTTTATGTGTCGCCACGGCTCTGTAATTTCATCTAATGGAACGGACAGTATAAGCTGCTCTCCTGTCACCACGAGACAGATTGTATCTGACGGCGCAGTGACCCCCATCCTGATCTGACATCATACAGTTGCTTAACATGCATGACTGTTGTCTGTACACTGACAGAGTGATACACTCGCCACGTCCTGCATGTCTAGTGTTAAGCTGGCAGAGCAGTTCGATTATCAGAATGCTTTTTTTGGAAGAAAGCCGTCAGATTCGTTCGTCTATCATTTTGTAGGTTTGTTTATTTTGTGATTTCATATGTCTAAACAAGTTTAGTTTCTGGTGTTTGGCCTTTGGTGATTCACCAGCCGCTTGCCTCATGAGGATGGAAACGCAACATTTGTGTCCTTCCTGTTACAGAGTGGAAACTTGAGGGATGAAAGAAACATTCAAGGGAAAAGAGGAAACGAGATGAAACTACCTAGTCACTGCCAACTTGTAGTAATTGTAATATAATTTGATTTAAAACAATTTACAAACATCAAGATCAATCAAGGCAATTCATATGACCAGAGATGCATTGATCAGAATTTTCATGTTGATTTCTGATGTGTAACTTTGACCTGTCAACTTTATTTTGTCTTTTTTTTCTTCTTTTGCTCTTTATTTTTCCTTCTAATTCATGTAAAGCTCTTTGAATTGCCTTGCCGCTGCAAATGTGCTATATAAATAGAATTGCCTTACCTTCAAAACATAAGAACACCGTTTAAAATACATTTTTGTCTTGTATCATGTTCATTATTTTAAAGCGGAACCTGTGTATTGATGAACGTTTGCATGGAAATACTTGAGATTATAACCAAGTGACTAATTTCCATCCTAGTCCCATTAGTAGGTTGATGCATTTGATGTTTAATAGTAATGAGAAAAAGCAGTCTTAGACTGCTGCACAAAAAACTCTTCAAAAGGGAGGTAAATGTTTGCAATGTGTCGTACATAAAGGTTCAGTCATTTTCCATTTATGTTGAATAACAGCAGTAAAAATAGTCATATGCTGTTAAGCTACGCTAAACAGGCTAATCATTGGAGTAGAAAAATTAGCCTGCAACAGATCAAAGTGTATTGTTTGGTTAAATAAATGGTTTTTGTTCAACTGAGCATTGTGATCTAAGGCTGCAGTGCTGCAACACTTCTTTATTTTCACGTCCCGTCTCTCTGCCTGTGTCTCCATCAGGGTGGTGGTTCTGGAGAGCCGGCCGACCGACAACCCGTCAGCTTTGAGCAACCTTTACATTTTAGCAGGTCACGAGAACAGTTACTGACCCACCGGCCAGACGACGGGTCAATCTTCGAAAAGCGAGTAGCGTTCCACAGTTCTTGGGAGATTTTTGGACCTTTTTAAAGAGACGCGGAAAACCGGGGAGCTTTTTGTTGACGATAAACCGCCGCTCAGCGCAAGACGAGCCTCTTCGACGTGGATTCACGCGTAGCCTTAACACCAGCAGGGACGATTCAGCGTAGCACACATCTCAACGCAAAGATCGCGGGAAAACTGCCCAGAGCTGGAAAGAAACAAACCGATCTCAGACGAACTTTGTTACAGCACCCAACAGTTTTCTCGAGCACTGTGACAAGTCGTCGCGAGGTATTACTGATGGAAGTGCCATTTAAAAATTCACACACGTTGCGATTGTATTAGAAACAGTGGGAGATGAAATCGTTTCTGTCTTGTTAACTTGTCACACATAATCATAGCTGGTGACAGACGCCAGAAGGCTCAGGAGGAGATTTTACAGTCAGAGCTAACGGGTCACTTTTATAGAAACCCTTGAGCCTTGTGGGTTATTTAAGCAATATTTATTAATCGCATCTTCATTCATTGGGAATGTCGGGTTTCCGGACTGTCAAAGAGTTTTACGCCGCATCAGGATTAACTACCTAGAGATCAGTTCCTGATTAGCTGTGGGTTATTTTTTATCTGATGTGTAATGTAGTTGCATCTCCTGCTCTGCTGCATTTTTTAGAACTTGGATAAAATGTACATGTTTTTTTTTTCTCTCCTTCACTCTTTTATAGACCTTTTACTTCTCTGTACTTGCACCATTTAAGCACTTTTGTACATTTTTTTTAATTTAAAACAAAATGACAAACTGAGGGACAGTGCTTGGTTTTATTAACATCTCTGCATTCCCTTTGCAAAATGTTTAATATGTACTTTTTGTAATAAAAAAAAAGCTTTTAACATAGTAAAGCAAGTTGTGGGTTTTCTTATTGTGACGGGAGATCTGAGGAGAAAACAAGTGAGCTTTTGTTTACATCATTTCCCCTTTTTAGGTAATCTCATCTAATTGGTCCCAGTGTGATGGAGCTGCATTTTCCTGTCTGCTTCCAGATGGATGATGTCACTCCTCACCTTAGAAGTAAACATAAAAACGAATCATTACTGAATTAATGTTTTATTGGGAGTTTTTGTTACTTGGAGTGAACTACATTCATGGATGTGACGATCTCGGTTATGGAAAAGCTTTTTATTCCCCTGTCTCAGCAGGTGGAGACAGGGGAATAAAGCTAAGCTTGAAGAGCCATAAATGTGTCAAAAGTAGTCGCTGGTAAGAGTCTGCACCAGAAGTCAGGCGATGGCACCTTCAAAATAAAAGCAGGAGAGCCACCAGCTTGTTACTCAGGCAGGGACGCAGACTGAGGTCACAGTTTGACCTTTTCTAGCTCTCATGTTTGAGTCGGTGCGTTTCTTTTAACAAAGGTGATCACATTAAGATGGAGTTTAGGTCTTTAAAGAAAGTGAAAATGCATACATGTACACTACAGAATATACTTTCTTTATCTTTTCTCCAGACATAAAAGATCCATAGTAAATGGATTTTAAAAAACCACAAAGAAAGAAAGATACAGGGCAAAAAAGTAAAGTAATCAATAGCTACAAGATTACATTTTATATAAAACTATATACATATAAATGTAGCCTGGGCCTGGTAGAATGAGGGAACCAGACACAAAGTTATAAATGGGTTTTTATTTATCAAGTAGTCCAATAAATGTTGTGTAATAAATTTGGAGTTTTACAGAAAAGTTCATTTCTGTTAAACAAAAATCTTACAGTAACAGCTACTCGGACAGCAAAATCAAGTAAATCCCTCCTTTTCAGCAAAGTTGCGTTTAAAATACAGTACTACGAGTTTAAAACTGAGTGCACAAATGACAGAAGCAGGCACGCTTCTGTAAAACATGAAAATAAATAAAATCACATTACTCACTTAATGAACTCTCCGCTTACAACTCAAAATTGCTGGTGGCAACTGGGCATTCACTTTAACCGGCACTATAGTACAGTCAGATAAACACATTCAGTAAAATAACAGCAGGTTATTGTTTGACTATGACCAGATGTCATTTAACAGAAACTCACAATATGTCAAGACAGAACAAGACCCACAGTTCCTCGTGAAACCTGAACGAGCTTTGGGTTTTTTTGTTTTGTTTTGTTTTTCAAAAATCTGCAAACATCACAGCCAATGTAATTGTCTATTGGGTGTAATATGATCCTATACCAACAGGTCACTTTGCAATAAAAAATAAAGTTCTAGATACATTTACCTTCTTCTTTAGTACGCACATTGCCATACCATCACAAACCAGCTTATCGGTCTGACAAAACTGTCTGGTTTCCATTAGCTGTAAAATGACATTATTCACAAAAATAAGGCTTAAAATGTGAGTCTGTCTATAATCAATAAAACATCAGTGTCTCCTCACCTATGAAAAAATACTCTAGGTGGCAAAAGGCGCTGCTGGACCTACTTGTGCCCTTGATGCCGTTTCCTGAAAAATAATATTCTGTGATATTATTTTTAATTTGAACTTAACGCTCAGGTGCGCAGACACATTTCCATAGACAGATTCATTCCTCTGTCTGTATGTTTGCAGACAGAGACACCGTCTGCACCTTCATCTGCAGACCCAAGGATGGCAGACCCAGTGAGATGGCAATATCTCATTATGTCTTCCATGTATTGGTCTATGGACAGAAGGATGTGTTTGTCATTGTTAATGAGTTTGGTGCAAAACACTGATTGAAAATCGATGTATTCACTGCATGTTTAAGATGGAATGGCACTGAAAGCAGCACTTTAAACCATTCAGACTATAAACACAACAGACACAATCAAAACTGTCAGATGACTTATTGCCCCGCAATAATAACTCAGAAATAATCCAAATTACGATGCATTTGATCTATTTCCCACTTATGGAGCATTTCTGTTTATATCAAAGGTTTGCGGTTCCTCTTTATCCTAAAAGAAAAAGATATAAAACTTCAGATATTTCACAAAGCGATATTAACGTTCATGGAGAAACCTCACCTAACCTTATATTAAAGCAGAAATTAGAGCAGCCACCCTGAGAAAGGCTCACAGTATTCAATTATGCCACATAATTGATCAGTACAGTATTGCGAGGGAACGCAAAAGAAATAAATTCCCCTTGTCCTCTAGGGGGCGCCGAAGTAGTCAGAAGTACATACTTCGAAAAATAAAAAATAAACAAAACAAAACAAACACAAAACTCAGTGCTCCCGGGGAGGGTGTTTTATTTTGAAAGTCTCGACCGGAAGAGGAGTAAATCATTTCTGACTTGCGGCCTTAAATACCACCCCCCTGTGGCAGCTGTGGGGTAGTTGGTCTGCGGGTGTCCTTCCTCCAGGTTGCAGGCGAGGGGAAGCAGAGGAGCCTGAATAAACATCTGCAAACCGGTAAGTGTTGCTTTAATTTGAAAAAAAAAATGAAAAAAAGTGAGCATTTCCTGTTGATACTGTCACAGAAATTAATGCAGTGCTCGCCAGTATTCTGCATGGCTTATACTTTTCCATCCTACATGAAATAATTTTTTTCTAAGAATACAAAAAATACACCTTATTGTTATTATTATTATTATTATTATTATTATTATTATTATTATTATTATTATTATTATTATTATTATTATTATTATTATTTCAAGCTGTCCTATTTCCTGATTTGAAGTGCATCGTTTTGATTGCCGGCTCACTCTGCGCCCTTTCTTTCTCCGCGCCCCTGAGGGGGAAAAGACCCGACACGCTTTGCATTGCAAATGTTCCTCTTATGCAACCCGCCTGTGAGGAGAACCGTCTAATGTTCTCCGGATCTCTGTCTTCCAGCGGGAGAAGTCAAAGGTCATGTCAGGCGTTTAAGTCTCCACAGAGAAGCTGTGACACGCCGTTGGGTGACAGGCAGGCGTGCTTGTGCTCGGTGATTGTTGTTGTTGTTGTTTTGTGCAATCAGATCCGTTTTGTGTGAGACGCAGAGGTACGAAAGTGCCCGTAAAAGTCAACTTTGGTTCTGTTTGGTGGTTTGCGCTTTAATGCTACAAACGCGCCCGGCCGGTCGGGTTACTCTCGCTCTCTGTTTCCCCTCCGAGTGCCAAACCTTTCCCCTCTCGTTGTTCTCCATCTGCAGGGGGAGATCCCGCCTCCCTGCGCGCAACGGGCGGAGGGCTCGCGCGTGCGCGCGCGTCTGTGTTTGTTCGTTTGCCCGACTTCGGACGAGGATGGAGAAGTACGAGAAGATGGGGAAGATCGGCGAGGGATCGTACGGCGTCGTCTTCAAGTGCAGGAACAGGGACACCGGGCAGATCGTGGCCATCAAGAAGTTCATGGAGTCAGAGGACGATCCCGTCATCAAGAAGATCGCTCTGAGGGAGATCAGGATGCTCAAGGTGAAAAGAGATTGCGTCGAAAGCGAGCCGAATAAGGCACAAAAAGAAAAGGAAAAAAAAAAGTTAACTAATTTTGCCGGACGATATATCGTCCCAGAAAGGATCGCGGTAAACAATAATATTGTTGCCTTGAAACCGTTTTCAGGTAATATAGTTGCAAGGGCATAATGATGCTAGAGCAATGAAAACCTTAATTTCTCACCAATATTTTTACATATCCATAAATAACTGAACAAAATGACAGAATTATGAAGTCTCTGGGAGCAAAACTGCCCTTCAAAATAAGGGCTTGTTGAGACCAAAGCAGCAGACTGAAGGCTTTTTGCTAGAGAGAAAACGGAAACGATTAATCGAGCAAATGGAAGTTATTTAGTTTGTTTTAATCTGTTATGAAATTAATTGATCGATTGCTCATTGCAGCCGATTTAGGTTTAACTACCTGATGAATATTATTTTACAATACAGATGATTTTACAAACTGAACTCTATCGTAAAAAAATAAAATAGAAAATCATGTCTGCTTTGCAGTGAACAAAAGACGCGATTGAATTAGTCACGCAGAGGCTTTGGTCGTCCGCCGGACACCAGGATCTCATAAATAGGGCTGGGTGTCGGGGTTGTCTCCGGACTGAAACGTCGGTGTTCTGTGCTCTTATTTGTGCAGCAACTGAAGCACACCAACCTGGTGAATCTGATCGAGGTGTTCAGACGAAAGCGGAAGCTTCACCTGGTGTTCGAGTACTGCGACCACACCGTCCTCACCGAGCTGGACCGCCACCCGACCGGGTGGGTGTGTCTCCTCATTACGCAGATCATTGTCCCTGTAGGCAAACGTTCGTATAGGGTTTGTTCATTTGACCGGTTTTATACCGCGCTCTGGAAAAATATCTCTGTATTTTATGTTCCAAAGCAACACAGAGTACCACAGATTTGTGGTAAACGGGTTTTAATATTTTGTTTTACAATTGCAAGTGGTGGCGGAGGGTTCGGGGGGCAATAAAAATTTTTGCCATGGGGCCCAAGATTCCTGGCGGCGCCCCTGGGCAAATCAACTTAAGAGTATCTAGGAGGAGCAATTTCTAAGTCTTTGTGGATTTTTGATATTTTGTGATCATAAAAGTGACAATGACAGGGAAAACAAAAAACTATTTCCAACTTTTTTAAGGCAACACTGTTCTTAAAATACATACCCATTTTAAAACAGGCTTCTTCAGGGCACCAGTTACATAATGTGGTGTGACTTCTACGACATTTAATCATATTTTCTAATTTATTGATATGTATTGATGGCCGAATTTGTAAAGGCAACAATCCTGAAGATACCCACCGCTTTTTGGAGTTTCAAACTTCACTAACTGTAACTTATTGTTGTCAACATAATAACAATTCTTATCAGATATGTAAAAATTGGTCTAACGTACCAAGAGGCTGAAGGAAGCTTGATAAATAAACTTTGATGAATGTAATCTGATCATTTGTGACCAGTCAACGCGATATATTTAAGTTGGGTCACCTGTTTTATTTTTCAGTGTGTATTGATTGAGTGCAAATCAATAATAATATAGAAGAAAAAGTTATTAGAGGCGATTAATTTCACATCATGGAGAATTTAAAATGGGTTGTAATTGTTTCCGCTACGCTTCTATCGAAGCACTTTATTTTGAAATGATTATTTGGAGAGCGATGACGCCAAGACAGGCAGGCGGCTGAGCTCGTGATCCGGGGAAGGAAAAGGCAACTTCAGGAGTTCAAAGTTCACGTTTCTCGTCTGCAGTCCTGAACTGGACGTGAACGCAACGAGTCGCAACTTGACACCAAAAAAACTCAACTCCAACCAAGTCACTGGGAACGTTGCGGTTCCTATCAGTAATCTGTGTCTGCGGCCGCCGCGCCCTGTTTTGATGAGCGGCGCTCTCATCTCCTCGGAGACGGGCCGGTGCGCTCTGGCTCGTTCAGAGCCTCCTGTGAGCAGGGAGCGCTCCGGCCGTCTCCTTCCTCCCCTCCGCTGCCACGCATTCACACAAAAGAGGCGACGGCGATTACAACCGATCGACACGCCCCGGGCTCCAAATTGGCCATTTCCAGGGCGACGGCGATCCTGAGGCAAACAAAGGCTCGGGATCGAGGCTCTCTGTGGAAACAGGAGATCCGTCGTTCACTCTTCACAAACACACGCAGGAAAAGGACATGACGTTTGATGAACTGAAGTTTCACATATTCACTTTACATCCAGGAGCTCGCATTGTCTGCTGTTTACTAAAACATATTTATCTGTCCTTTGATATTTTTACTGTCGTTAAATGTAACATCAGTCGACATTAAATTCCAGAGCTGCATGCTCTGGCTTTCTCCTGTACTTTAGTTCAAGCTGTTAGCAAAAGGCAACTATGGCAACTTTTTTATTTGAAGGGGTGAACATAAGACTCTCATCAACAGGAGACACTTTATGAGTGTGCGAACATGAGCCAAAAATAAAAACGCCAACACGCCATCCCCATGATCCAACACGGTGGCGGCACCGTCATGCTGATAGGATTTTCATTTTTTTTTGTCTCCTTCCACTGGAACAGAGAAAGCGGTTAAAGTTAATGAAAGAGATGCCACTAAATGCAGGCCAATCCTGTATTTAGAAAATGTGTTTGTCAGAATGGCTCAGTCAAAGTCCAGAGCTGAAGAATGTCCGCGTCAAAATGTGCCAACATGTACGCTAAAAAACTTACAGCTGCATTCAAATGTGATTCTATGGGCTATTGAGTGAAGTAGATTTAATTCAAATGCATGCCACACTTTTCAGATTTTTTTTTTGTTGTTGCCATTTTTCACTTTTTATACTTTACCTTTTTTCTTTCTTTTGAAACACTCAGGCTGGTGATTGTGACGTGACAAAAATGTGTGCAGGGCTTTACTAACCACATGTTGCTGCATTAGATTTTCAATAATCAGTTTCCCAGCCGCTGTAGAGGTCGGGCCGCTCAGCGCGCACACGCTTTCTGGAGAGCATGAAGCTGAGCTGACGTTGGCGTGTTGATTTCCCCACAGGATCCCGGAGCACCTGGTGAAGAGCATAACCTGGCAGACGCTCCAGGCCGTCAACTTCTGCCACAAACAGAACGTGAGTGAGCGCTCCGTGTTTTCCTCCAGGCCGTCGCAGCTTTTTCGCTCGGCTTGTTTTCCCAAATTCCTCCGCGCTCTCCTCCCCGCCGCCTCTGCTCCTCTGCTTTATGGCTCCTCTCTAGAGCCAGGATTCCTTCCCCCTCGGCTGAGCAGCAGTCAATGCGTCACCTAGACACGACAAGCAGCTGCGTTGGGCCTCCGCCACGACGGGGTCCCATAAAGCCCAGGAAACACCTCAGACTTTTCTCTCCCGCCTGCTTTATTCCCTTGCTGTGCATCTTCGGGTTGCAAATCAGAATTAAATGGAAGCAGGTTTTTATTTTTGTTTGTTTGTTTTAAAGATCATGTACTGATGCTGCTGCTGTTTGCGTTTTTGCAGTGTATTCACAGAGACGTGAAGCCGGAGAACATCCTCATCACCAAACACCAAGTCATCAAACTCTGTGACTTCGGCTTTGCCAGGATTCTCAGTGAGTTTTTTGTTTGTTTGTTTGTTTGTTTGTTTGTTTGTTTTATTTTCAGTTTTTTGCAGCAGCTGGTAAATTGTTGATGCTGCCACCCAGTGGTGGTTCAACAAACTTTAATGTTCAACCAAATCTTTCTTGTTTTGGGCTCAGCCAGATTCACCAGAAATCATCTCTGCTTACTAAACGCTAGAAGACTTTTCTCAGAGAACATTTTTTAGATTTTTACATTTTTTTCTTTGTATTTTATGTTTTAACATTTTATTTGACGCTCATTTTTTTCATATTGACAATTTCTTTGGATTATTTGCAAGTAAAGAATATGAATTATTCCTAATGGCTCAATGACTTATTGATGTTTGTAATTGAAGAAATTGTTTTTGAAATTGGAGGATTTCTTTATTGTTGTTGTCGTTAAATTCACGTTTTATTCTCGGACCAGTCAGGTGTACACACTGTGTGCGAGAGACATTTATTTATATTCTATATAGATAAATATTTCAGCTGCTTTTTAAGTAGAATGCATGATATCATCACTAGAAATTAATAACAGCATTAAACCATATTATATAATTGTCTTTTGAAACTGAATGTTTTTAATTCCCCTCAAACTGTCACAGCATGTCTTTGTTTTAATCCTGTTGTATAAAACTGAGGGTATTAAGTCAAATTAGTAACATATTAAGTTAAGTAGCACCAAATGTTCTTGCTAAATCTCACTAAGTTGTTAAAGTTGAACAAATTCAGATGCATTTTTCCGTTTTCTGTTTTATCGACTCGTCCTTGTGACGACTCTGTCTCTCTCTCTGTCTCTCTGTCTCTGTCTTCTTCCAGCGGGGCCGTGTGACTACTACACAGACTACGTGGCGACCCGCTGGTACCGGGCCCCGGAGCTGCTGGTGGGGGACACGCAGTACGGTCCCCCGGTGGACGTGTGGGCCGTCGGCTGTGTGTTTGCCGAGCTGCTCTCGGGGATTCCTCTGTGGCCCGGCAAGTCTGACATGGACCAGCTGTACCTGATCCGGAGGACTCTGGGTGAGACCCGACCGCCGCCGGCCTGAACCCAACAGGGGAACGTCAGCTTCAAATAAACGTTCACAACCCTCTGAATAGATTTTTGGTTTAATTTTTTTTATTTTATTTTGTAAAAACATGATTTGATTTGAGAATCTGAGAAGGCAGCAGTTGGATGATTGAACTTTTCTTCTCCTGATGGCAATGGGCTTTTAAATTGCAAATTTTGATTGGTGAATATTGCAAGAATGTCAAAAATGTGCAATAAATCCACTTTTCCCTCCCTTTTTTGCGCAAAAACACTTCATTTTATTATAATTTTTTGCATTAATAGGATGAACGACTTGTAATATTTGTCCTGAGAACTTTCTTTCTTCCCGCAGGAAATCTGACCCCTCGGCATCAGCAGGTTTTCAGCAGCAACCAGTTCTTCTGTGGCGTTTCCATCCCGGAGCCTCCAGAGATGGTGAGGGTTCGATCTCCCTGCATCGCATGTTCCTTTCGTTTTTAAAATGTTTATCCAGGACTAATCAGATGTGAATCTCCCCGATTTGCACCGCTGTGCCGGATTTTTTAGGAACCTCTGGAGCAAAAGTATCCAAATCTCTCGCATCAAACTCTGAGCCTCATGAAGGTAAGAACGTCTCTCTTGAGACCTCATGTCACTTCCTGTTGTGGAAACCGCTCCCCGATAGCGTCACTTTTTTTTTTTTTTTTTTTCGCGTGTTAACCCCGCAGAGCTGCTTGAGAATGGATCCGTCTGAGCGGCTGACCTGTGAGCAGCTGCTGCGGCATCCATACTTCGACTGCATGAGGGAACGAAGCGAGAGCACGACTCGAGAGCACAAGAGGACGCGTTTGCCTCGGAGACACCTGCCCCCCGGGGTGAGCAGCACGGATGAGATTCACACCCGTTACTGTGAGAAATAATGGGGAAATGCTCTCATGCGTTCTGTCTGGACATTTTATCAGGTTTTTTTTCTTTTTCTTTTTTGCATAAACAGTTTGCAGTTCTGAAGAACTGCAAACTGTTTCCTTTTTTCATAGAGAAGCTTAAAAAGTTAATCTGTGCAAAAATACTTGCAACCTTTAAAAGTTTTAACTAACATTTTGTGACATGATGAACACACAGAGGTGGCAGTGTCATGCTGTGGGGGTGTTTTGTCTTCAGCAGGAACAGTTAAGGGAACGCATCTACAACCCGACATGAAGATTGCTAGTTTTTTTTATCCCATCTCTAGATGCGCAAAATTGGCGCAGATTTTCCAATATTTGCAGCTTTATTGGCACTAAAATGTGATTCCACAACTCTAAATAAAAAAACTTCACACACACAGCACCAACATTTCCAAAATTGGATTTAGCGTTGTTTTCTAATCTTTTCCTAATGAAGATACTTTATTTAAGTCTGCTTTTATTTTATTATTATGATTTTTAACAGTTTCAAATATTGACCATCAGGCCACTTTTAGCCATTTTTATATTTATTGCATGTTAAGTTTTCTGTTTGGCAAAAAAAACAAAACAAAAAACTGACCAAATATGCTGATGTTATAAATGAAACTGGTTGAGCACTTAAAATGCTAAAATAAATGAATGAATAAAAATTAACATTTTTGCCCATAATTTGACAAAAAATGGAAAGGTTTTTATTCTTTTTTTAAATCATTAATTACTTCTAAAATCTATTTTCTTTCCAGTATTTGCCACAGCTGACCAGCAGCAGCATCTTTCCCGCTCCGGACAATAAGAAATACTACAACAACCTGCGCAAATTCAACTACCACCTCCCAAACATCTGAACACGACGATCCTGATCCTGATCCGAAGCGAAGCGAAGCCGGACGCCTGCGTTTTCTGAACCGCTCAGGAAATGAAGCAGCATCTTAAAGACTGTAGTTTCCTTCCATAAAAAAACAAACAACTGATTCAGCAACATTTTAACCATATTTGCTCCTCACAAGGCGTGCCGCCTGTCTCTTACTGATTCTATGCACTGTGCCCAGCGCGTCCAGCCGGATGTGTTGGTTCATGTTTGCTTTGCCAGACTTTTCAGCTGATATTTTTAGACAAAGGGGAGTGCCGCGCTGCTCTGCTTGTTAGCTGACTGAGGGTTAAACTACCCTCTACTGCCTTGCCCAGTTTGCCAAAATGTTTTTTTTTTTTTTTAATACAATGGACAGTCTTAAAGTGAGTTTTTGGTAGCATGATTTTTTTTAAATTTTTTAGTAAGTTATGATGAAGGGGAGAAAAAAAAACCTTAATCAGTTCTACAAACAATATTTATTGACACACAGCTGAAACCATACCTGGTTCATTGGTTCTCATTCTCTGAATCAGCAAAATGCCAAAGTATTCTAAATAAGATATTAAAAATGACAAAGTCCTAAAAGTTTTCACAAGCACAAACTGATTAACTTTGAATAAACTTGGATATAATGGGTGAGGAGTGCCTGAACTGCTCTGGAATCAGTCCAGGTCCAGCGCTACGTCCAGACGCGGAAGCGCCTTCTGGAGCCTCTGGACCGTGGCGTGCCTGTCTTTGATTCCTGGAAGATCACTCAGAAACAGGTACTCCAAGTTCCTAAAGGGAAGGAAGAGGGCCTCAATTACTTCTGTGTTACTGCTTTTATTTAGCAAATTAATAAAAAATTAATTAAAAAAAAATAAATCTTTGCAAGTGGTTTTAGCATTTAAAAAAAAAATTACCTCATGAGCCACTAACCTGAGTCTGTGGAGAGCAACGAGGCCCTTGTCGGTCACGTTTCCGCATGACACCACCTCCATCATGTAGAGACTGGCCTGCAGGTTCTCTATCGAACTCAGCCGTTCCAGGCAGACGTCCTCAATGTAGATACACTTGTTGAATTTAATTTCCTCCACATATTTCAAGCCATCTAAGCGAAAAGAAAAGACTGGTGTGACAAAAGTGCACAACAGTTATTAAGTACAGCTACTGACAGTGTTGCCTTTCTGCTGCACAAAGCATGCAGAGCAAAAAGCTTTTGAAGGAAATTGAATTGAGTAACGGATGAGCTGGGAGGAGACGGAGCGGATCGCTCTCTGGACCGACCCAGGTAGTCGAACCCTTTGCACATGATGCAGGATTCTGTAGCGTCGATTGCCTGGATCTTGTATCTGCCGAGGGGCCCCGTTGGGAGTCCGTTGTAGTCGTGATGCCAGCGGTCGAAACCTTCGAACCGCACTTTGGCACCACATCTCAGCAGCCACTCTGCTGCTGCTCGGTCCGGACCGATGGCTTTGATCCGCTCATGGTCCACCCTGGACAGGAATGAACAAAGAGCCAACGTGTGACACATTCAGATCGCATCAAATCAGACATGTTTTGGGGAGACAACTGAGGTTCCAGCAAGAACAGGCTGTTTAATTTTTTTTTTTTAAAAAGGAGCTAACTTGATTTCTAAAATTATTTAGGATTTAAGATGAAATCAAAAATGCAGCCAGTGTCCAAGAAAAAAAAAAAGACATCAGAAGCACTAAAGACCACCAAACAACTTCAAATAGTAGCAATAAATAAAAATTATAAAAATGGCGGTCTCTTTTCATGCACCTCTAAAACATGTCGGTTCTTAACTTATTCACCATATTACATCTATCGGTATGCATAGCAGCTGTAATAGTGCACTAAGTGGAACAGCTTCATTGTTTCAGTACATTCCATACAAAAAGGCCGAATCGTAATAAAAATCATGACGATCATTTTCCTATCGTCTCACGATTAGTTTTTGAAAAATCTAAATTTTAATGGAAATAATTTTAAGGATATATTTAAAAAAAAAAAGGATTTACTTATTAGCAAAAATAACTTGGCACTACTATGCTTATCTTGCCACCACACATACAGTAAAGGAGTAAAAATATATATATATATATATATATATATATATATATATATATATATATATATATATATATATATATATATATATGACCGATTTAATTAATTATGTAATTAAAATAATCACTTAAATCCACTGTTGAAAGCTGCAACAAAAAGTGGCATGTGCGAATATTTGAGGTAAAAATAGCCTCTGGATGTTTTCGCATTGCATTAGGATAACAGCGTTGTCTACTCGAGCTCTTTGTATTAAAATCACCTGTTAAACACAGCATTGAGCCAACCCCAGAAGTGTCTGCGGCTCCCCTCTCTCTGCTTTAACACAGACTCCACTGTCCGCGACAACAGCCCCATCTTTAATCTGCACATCAAACACAAGGTTCAACAATTATTAGGTTAAAATAACAGCGGCACAAGGAGGAGAAACTGTAAATCTCTCACCTGTCCTCCAAGAACAAACTGCTGTTTACGTTTCGAACGCCTCCATTTTTGTAACTCTTGACCTCAAGCTGGAACAAAAAAAACGTGCCCTCCTATTGGCTGGACGTCTCTACGTCAGTCGTCTCGCGGACGAGCCCCGCCGGAGGCGTGGCTACGTCTTGGGGGGTTAACGATGGCACACAGCCGCGACGTAAATGGCTAGCTGCGAAAACAAAAGAGCAACGCAGAGACACAGATTTCAGAAAGTCTGTCTGTCCGCCGCGCCATGAAGGAACAACTGTGAGCTTCCTGTCAAAGCAGCAGCGATGGTGAGAGCGCGCAGCGGCGGGGTTTTACGTGCAGTTTGTGCGGTGCAGCCGCAGCTGCTGAAGGGCATCGCGAGCAGACAGCTCCACAGGTACGACTGACAGAGAGGAGGGTCCTGAAAGATTTCTAGGTTTCTTTTTCTGTGTAAAGTTTTGTACACACTTGTTTAAACCAAAAACCTGTGAGCCTGTTTGATCCGGACATTATATCTTTAAACTTTTACTTGTATGCATATAAAAGCTGTGTGCAAACTATATTCCACCAAAAAGTCCAGATGTTCCTCAGCTGCTGTGATGAAGCTTTCCCTGACTGGCATGACGTGAATGTAAACATCACATCTAAAAGCAAATCATAAATCAACTTCCTGAAGGGAGGTCAGGTTACATCACAGATAACATTCAAACTGTTTCTCTAGACACACATATGTTGCGAAATTCACTTGAAACGTTGTCACTGTTTAGTTTGTTAGTTAAAGAGTTAATGAGTGATCATGCTGTCTTTTTTTTATGTGCATTCACCCGGCTATGCCGCTTTTAAATGAGTCCTGCCAAAAAAATGCTGAACTTCTTCCCAGTGTAAGCAACAACCTTCCACGTATTCACTGTTGTGAAAACTGTCCGCTATCCTGGAAATCCTTTCACATGCTCTTCCAAGATCGCCCAGGCTCTCTCCGATTGAATGGTGGGCATCATTGGCATCCTTCCCATGGTCCTCAATTTGATTTGGGCTTTGACTGGGCCGTTCAATCATATTATTAATAATAAACCATATTGGCTCTGGCTGGATGTTCAGTGTGGCTTTGCTGCCGTACGGTGAACATTCTTGTAGCTTGTGTAGGAGGCTCCACTTCTGCTTTTCAAAGATGTACGGTTGTATGGTGGTCTTTGGCAGCCAGGAGTAAGTTTTCTCTCCCGTCTTGTCGGCACTAAAGACCTTCCTCGACGCTTCAAAGGTCTCTCGGTCATAAAGCCAAGCACAGTTAGACTTTGAAACACTGAGTCAAATATTAGGCTCTGCTTTGTATTTCCTCCTGTGACCCAGTTAAGGTCCAGTCGGAGTTTGAACAGCTGCCTGTGTTTTTCAGCACATACGATGTGGCCGTTGTCGGTGCTGGCATTGTGGGCCTGGCCTCAGCCAGAGAGCTGATTCAAAGACATCCGACGCTCACCTTCGTCCTGCTGGAGAAAGAGAAAGAACTTGGTAGGCTGGGTTTCTAATGTTTTTTTTTAATTTATTTATTATTGTTATTATTATTTAAAAACTGAAAATACGCAATAATTTCAGTTCTTCTTCAAAGCCACAATACATTCTGCAAGGCGGAGGCAAAGAAACGCATAAAACCGATTGATATTTGTGCCTCCGTGAATAATATCTGTCGATTTCCTCGTCCTGCCAGCTGTGCACCAGAGTGGGCACAACAGTGGAGTCATCCACAGCGGGATCTACTACACGCCGGGCTCGCTGAAGGCTCGGCTGTGTGTACGAGGAGCAACGTTGGCGTACCAGTACTGCGAGAAGAAAGGGATTCCTTATAAACGATGTGGCAAGGTGGGTTATATATTGACCTGTTTGTTTTCGATGATGTCTGTCGCTAAACATGTATGGCAGGAACATGACTACACATCTTTTTAAGAATCATTTTTAACCACGTGGGGTCTTTTGGTAGGTGATCATCCGTCTTCAGGATTTAAAGAAAAAGAAAAAACAAGCAAAAGATTTGGATGCTCAAATTTCAATTCCATTTATTGTGAGTTTTGCCCCAATCTCCACATGGTCAAAATGACACACACAGGCTGGAGTATATGTATGTATTTGAGTCTTTATGTGCAATTTTGACCCTGTAATGATGGACACTAAACTTGTGCACCCAACTCTTTACCATTTATCACCCCGCTCAATAAAACACTTTTCATGGGCGTCAAGATTCCAAAATTAATTTTAGTTATGCAGCTGATGAGTAGATGTAACCTTCTGTAGATCTTACTTGTTGAGCGTTTAACTAACCCAACGTTTCCCCCTCTCGGCAGCTAATCGTGGCGGTAGAGCAGGAAGAAATTCCCAGACTGAAAGCTCTGTACGAACGCGGTTTGGAGAACAAAGTGCGCGACCTCAGCGTTGTGGACGCCAAGGGGATCCGAGAGCGAGAGCCGTACTGCCGGGTAAAAATGTTTGAGTTTTGTTGTTGTTTTACATCAACGTGAATTTATACAAAATGAACTTGTTTCACTTTTTGTACTTCCGTCTGGGTTTCTACTGCTTCTAAAAACAGAACAAGTGCTTAAAGAAACGACAACAAAAAAACACCCAAATGTTTTTAGCGATACGTTTATGGGGTGTTTTTTGGTGTCTGAAAAATGAGCCGTTTCAAAACCTCTGGAACGTGTAATCAGAAATCAGCAGACACTGCACCTTACCTTGCAACCCATGCTGAGCTCCAGCTGGTTTTACTGCTGTGCAATGGCTGCTGGAATAGACAAGTCAGGGCTCCCGACTGACTGGATGGAAAACACTTGCAGCATTCTTGTAGGTTGTGTAGGAGGCTCCACTTCTGTTTTTCAAAGATGTAGGGTTGTATGATAGTGCATTTGTTGGCAGCCATTTTCAGATGTGAGTGTAAACATTGAGTCGGGGGCATGGCCAGCAGCAGATTATTTGGATTTAAAGTGACAGGAGCCCCTAAAAGAAGCTAACTCTGAAAGAACCGACCAGACTAAGATCTTATTTTTCAAAAAACAAAGCAAAAACCAACCCTGATGTAAAGAATTCTTGTAGGCCATAGACACATCCTAACACGTTCAAGGGAGCTTAATAGCGCCTTTAAATTTAGGAAAACACATAAAGGAAGAGGCTAACTTCATAATGCCACTTCTTCAGGGGATAATGGCTTTGGATTCACCCTCCACCGGCATCGTTGACTGGCGGATGGTGGCCCTCAGTTACGGCAGAGACTTTGAGGAGGCAGGCGGCGCTGTGGTTACTGAATTCGAGGTCAGTGACATGTCCCTGGTCAAAGAGAGCCCAGCCTGGAGCCCCGACGGTAAGGAGCAGAAAAAAAAAACTTTCTTAAAAAAAAAAACAAACAAAAAAACAAACAAACCAATGTTTGTATTTTCATCTTTTTCTCTTGTCAGGAATAAAACATCCCATTGCAATAAGAGATAAAAAGGTCGGACCTGGAAAAGCTTCCAAACATTTTAATTTCATTCTGCTGCTCCTTAGTTTTTGTTTGTTTTGTGGTTTTTTCACCGCATCCCTTGTGACAGGGCGACGAAGTGCGGTGCCGTTACGTCCTGACCTGCGGAGGCCTCTACTCGGACCGGCTGTCGCAGATTTCTGGATGCAGCACGGAGCCGAGGATCGTCCCCTTCAGAGGAGATTACCTGGTGCTGAAACCAGAGAAGCACTACCTGGTCAGAGGAAACATCTACCCTGTGAGTCTGCTAAAGGGAGCTGTTCGGTGGCCGGGGTTGTTGGTACTACAGCAACCAGGGTCTAGGGGGAATAAATAACATTTGTCTTGTCTGCTATTTGTCTGTGTGGATTTCTCCTGATAATCCTCTGAAGGCTGCAGTTCTCCTTGATGCTGCCTTCTCTTGCCACAGTTTCTCCTTCCTCTCAATTTTCCCCTTGATGTGCTTGGATACAGAACTCTGTGCAGCAATGAGGTTTATTACAGTTTTATCATTTTCTGAGAGAGACACTGAATCTTGGGTTTTCGACGCCTACGAGCCGTAAACATCAAAATTACAAGAAGCAAAGGCTAAGATGATTCTAATGTGTCTAATGAGTTTCCCTTTCTGAGGAACTCAGAAACTCTTTATTGTGTAAAAGTGCAATATTGTTTAATCCACTTTTACACAACATCCTTTTCTTTTTTTTTCCAATGTACTAGTATGTTTATAAATGAGAGAAGTGCATCAACTGAGTCCTGTTTTTAGAAACTTTGAGCGAAACTTAAATTCTAATTTAAGATTCCTATTTTTAAGAAAAATCCCAAGCAGTAAAAATACAAATAACAATAAAATGTTGAAATAATCATTACTTAAAACGTGGGACTAAACAGATTAAATAGTTTACAAAGCTGTTGTACTTTAAAAGTTCACTTTTTCAGTCTGTTGGGGATGTTTTACCTTGAACTCACTCGCGTCTCATTCAGGTTCCCGACCCTCGTTTCCCGTTCCTCGGGGTTCACTTCACACCGCGGATGGACGGCGGCGTTTGGCTCGGCCCCAACGCAGTGCTCGCTTTTAAAAGGGAGGGCTACCGGCTGTACGACTTCGATGCCCGGGACTTTGCAGACGCACTCTCCTTTAGGTAATCCGTCGAGCTTTTCTTGGAGGTTTGCAGCAGCTACTACTGATATTTCTGACTTGGTTCGTTTTGGGCGTCCAGAGGCCTTCAGAAGCTCGTGCTGAGGAATGTCACTTATGGCATCGGGGAAATGTACAGAGGAGTTTTCCTCGGTGCGCAGATTAAAATTCTGCAGAAGTACATCCCCGAACTCTCTCTAAGCGACGTGCTCAGGTAGTGGAAATTTTTACATTATATGCTTGTTGTATTTTCATAATTTATTATTATTTTTTGTATCTTATGTTGCGCTAACCCCACTGATCCTGTCTAGAGGTCCAACTGGAGTCCGAGCTCAGGCCCTCGACCGGGACGGGAACCTTGTGGACGACTTTGTCTTCGACGGCGGCGTCGGGGATTTGGGCAGTCGGGTGCTCCACGTGCGCAACGCCCCCTCCCCGGCAGCCACCTCGTCCCTCGCCATCGCCGAGATGATTGCGGATGAGGTGGAGAGTCGCTTCACGCTGTAGCGACGGGCGTGACGAAACGCTGGAGAGGGATGCAGAAATCCAGCCACAGATTGAAACTTCCTGAGCCTCCCGAGTTAAAGCCAGGCCGTTCGTTTGACTCTTTAAAACGTCTTTTTAAAGACTTTTATCACTGAAGTGCTGAAACGAACTACAAACATGTTTACTCTTTCACATCCGTGTAGAAACTCATCTTTACCCTCTGCACGACCTTCTGGGGACATGAAATTAGAAATAATTTTTGAACTTAAATGAATTTCTTTAGGGTCTTACCTCGCAGGTATTAAACAGAATGTGGATATTTCTGCTAGTTGACTTGTGATGCTGAGATTCTTTTTTTTTTTAAGCTGTTGGGTACGTTTGAATAATTATTCATCTCCGGAAATACATTTGTCTGCACAAAAATGCACAATCTGTGGGAAAAGGATTTTTTTCTTCTTCTATGCTTTAAGTTGGTTTTTGGATTCGATTTGATACCAAATCTGTAAATTGCTCTTTCTGAATACGTATTTTTTTTTTTTACAGGAAATATATATTTGATAGAATGTGCATGAATGTTTTCACCTTTTTAAAGTGTGGCATCGTTGACATGGTGAAAACATGGCACTGATAAAATATACAAAGCTCAAAAGAAATATCCTCAAAAGTTTCACTTAATGCAAAGTTTCTAATAGGTGGACTGAAGAAAATACTAATTCTGTATTTTTTTTGCAGTTGATGAGATTACAAGAAACTAGGTAATCAGTTAGCATTTTGACAGAAGATTTAGTTTAATGTAGATTTTCTTTCTGTCTGATTTGTTAATGTACAAATGCACCCATTTTAAAATAAGTGCAGTATTCTGCTTGTATTGCCTTTTTAATGATTTTTTTTTAGTCTGAACTCACTACTTTATCTTACTGAACTCTGTTTCTGACTAGTAGGCAATGTGGGGGGGGGTTTGTTTGTTTGTTTGTTTTTCTTGCTTTTTTTTTTCTGGCATTGACTGGAATGATGACGGCAATCATCCCTTAGGCCTAGTTGACTTTTCGGGAGTCGTTAAAAGTCAGAGGAAGCCTCAGGTGATGCAGCAGCTCTGCAGGAAACCATGTGGGAACTTGTAAATCATCCCATCCTGTCAACCTTTTACCTGACCGTATGGGATTTATTGCAGCAATCACCAAAGTTTTTTTTATTTTTTATTTTTTGATAATTAAACCTGGCCATTCTTCCAGCAAGTCTGTCCTGGTTGTTGTCACAAACCTCTTCCATCTGATTAATTGTTGCCATGTTTACCTGCAGAGTCTTCTGACACGACGGTTTTGGTTTCGCTCCAGTCATGCGAACACAAGGAAATGGCTTTTGAAAGTGAAATTTGATTTAGTAATACCAGAATGAACTGATTAGCAGAGGAAAAACTGCAAATGAACCGAGCCTTGTGTGCTGTCACCAGAAGGCATGCATATATGTGTGTGTGGTTGTTTTCTGAAAGGGCAGATTTTACTATGGTTCAATAAATCATTATACAACAAATAAAAGCAAAATAACGACAATGGGGTGTTGTTCTGTGGATTATGAGTTACATGGAACGTCTGTGTCAATGCTTTAAAATAGTTTAAAAAAAATTGTCCATTCATCCCAGCTCTTCTCGAGCGATGTAGAAATACAGTTTCTCCACAAGAGGGCGCAATAACAATAAGCTCAGTCAGTGGACCTTAGTGTTGGCAGAAAATATGTGGAGATGAGCTTTTCTCTCTGCAAGCAGCGGCGTTTTCACCAAGAAACTTTGCGTCACGGTTCCCCAATAAATCTTATTTTTAACAATTCAGTTTCTTATTTACTGGGTATATATTTGGCCATGTTTTTAAAACAAAAAAAGAAAGAAAAAAAAGACATGTTCTTTTTATATTTTGAAATTTTTTTTTTGTATCAGTTTTCGTGTGGATACGTGATTCGTATCCAGGTGTTTCTGTCTGGCTGCGTGTGGAATTGCGCAGCGTGCGTGTCTTGCGGGACGGTTAGGTCGCGCAGCTGCAGCAGCGGCAGCAAACAAGCAGCGGCGGTAGCGGAGTTGTAGCGAGCGATTCCGACTTCTCTAACCAAAAAAAAAAACCTCCGACTTCTTTTTATAGCTGCTCTTCACCCACCAAAATGCCTTGGACTTCCCACTGTTTCTTCAAAGGAATATACGCCGGATATAACATCTGGTAGTTGCGGAAAAGATGACTAATTGTGAAATGAGCCGCGAAGAAAAAAGTGTGCCTTGTTTGGAGCAGAAGGGCTTGTGTGCCACAACATAGGAGTGGAGGCGCATCGAGGCCAGCAGCTGCCTGTAGCACCAGCTAGCTGGTTAGCTCGCAAAGGTTACAGGTGTTTTAGGTAGCAGATATTCGAGCGCAGCTCGCAGCAGGTAGCAGACGGGGGTCCTGCTTTTTGCTGCGACTTTGAGCGAAACGTGCCTGCTACACATTTCTGGAACCAAACGAACTGGCACGGCGCTCCGCAACATTGTTATTAGCTGTTAGCTCGCCAGTTAGCCGAGCTCTGTGTTTACAGCTATCATTAGCCGCCGAGCTAGCGCGTTAACTTCACGGCTACATGTGCTTTTTTGGTCGCGAGCTTCTCGTCGTCAACCCGGACTCGACGTGGGACTCGCAGTGTGGTGGTTGAGCTTTATTCTGCATATTTTTACACAACACGGTGACTTTTTCTTCCCCCCCTCTCCCACCTCCCCCAACTCCCGTTTCCCCAACAACCCCCGTGCCCGCTCCGGACCGACCCACCCATAAGGACTATCTATTCGGGGCCGATGCTGACAGTTCAGCCCGGATCACGGCAACGCCAGGAGCCGCTACAGCGATGCAGCCCCAGCAGATGTACGACTTTTCGAGTGAAGAGAACAGTCACAAGTGGAGAGGCCTCTTCGTGCAAGCTCTAAAAAAGGTCTGACAAAACTTCAGTGTGTAAGAGCCAGTAAACCATATTGTCCCAACACATTCCCTCATTGAGTTGATGTGGCATCTATCTATCTATCTATCTATCTATCTATCTATCTATCTATCTATCTATCTATCTATCTATCTATCTATCTATCTATCTATCTATCTATCTATCCTTGTAGAGAAAGTTAAATTAATGCTATTAGTTTTTTTAAAACTTTGCATTAGTTTTGTCACAGAAAACCTAAACATTGTTGTGGTTATAGATAAATTTAAAAAACGAGAGGCCACTGCAGTAGGTTGCTGCAGTTTTGACAGCTGTAGTGATAAACATGGACACTTGCATCTTCCCCCATCCAAACACATGAACGACTTGTATCGTCTTTCGTGCAAAAGCGTTGTGGCCTGCAGTTCATGTCTTAAAAGCCTCTAGTCGATGACAAGATTGGTGTGCTTGAACTATTTATTTTGGATGTTTGTTGAGTCATTTCTGTGTTTATTTGGCCAAATTCAGATTGTTAGTAATCCCCTGGTATTGTAAAGAGGCCGTGACGAGGGTTTCCAGGACCTTTGGAAGAGAATGGGGCCCACAGCATCATGCGTCCTCCTTCGTACCTAGCAGCAGGGATTGGTTGTTTTCCAGTTGGCCTGTACCTGAATGCACCATTAGCACTTCCACTGACAACTGGACAAAAACTCAGGACTGAAGGGGAAAAAAAACCCCATAATTTAAAACTTTCAAAAGCGCGTACCTTCTTAAGATTCTTAAAAAACACAAAAGGTATCCATGATGATTTCACATCTCTTGTCAGGGATAAAAACCGTCATCAGGCTAGCCAGATTACCTCAAACCTATAACAATGTTCTCCTGAACTGAAGTTGTCTCTCCTCATTGGTTAACTTTCTGTGTGATTATTCACAGACTTTGATTGCTTAATTTCCCGAATGAAGATCTTTTTTTTTCCCCTGCTATGATTTTGAAGAAATTGCTCAGGGTTTCCCAATCTTTGCAGTGCAGTGGCTTTCACAGTTTTATGATATGTAACAACGTACGACGCCGATTAAATACCCGCGGAACCCTCTTTAGCTTATGTTGTAAAACTATTTATAGCGCATTTGTTGCCGTTTTTTTTTTCCCAACGTAGGTCATATAGTGAGAATGTATAACCCCTGCTTTAAATAGACACTTTGCTGCTGCTTGATAACACTTCCATCACATTAAGTTTCTATCTCTTTTCAAGGAAAACAAAAACGCAGAAGCATTTTGGTTTTTTTAATAAACCGTAGTGTAACTCTCAGCAAACGATTACTTTGATTTTTAATGTCCTTTGTCAGCAGGATTGATCTGTATCAGTTCCCATTTTTACTCTCCCTTTCTTTTTCTTGCCTCATCTCGGCTTCTTCCCATCATCACAAGGCTGAGTTTCTGTTTTCTGCTCCGAATGAGAGCGCTTCCGACGGCCGGGAGACGGAGGAGGGAAACTTGATTTGCCGCTGAAGCCGAGACAGAGTACGGTCTCTTGCTTGTTGCGCGTTTGCTAAAGACACAAAAATATATAAAATTGGCTCAAACAATAAAAATAATGCTGCAATTCTCTCGCTGCTTTTAGCTCGAAATGGAAATGTGTGCTTTGACAAACGACAACAACATAGAAAATATTTGAACATCAAGCTTTAGACTACAACTGAGCTAAAGCTATTTTCTTTAAAATACAATTGATTACTTAGGAAGGACATAAAATTAACTTGTAGTGTTTTTTTTCTCAAAAAAAATTCTTTCAATAGTATTTAAATTGTCAACCAAAAAGAAGATATTCTTATGCATCACTAGACACACTGCAATTCTGTGCTTTGGATTTTTTTATCAACAGTATTACAAACTGTTAGCATTTTGTTTATTTTAATAAATATACCGGTACATACATTGCCATTCACCCACCAGTCGGAGCACACTGCTGGATTACAGAAATCAATGTTTGATCTCCGTTAGAAGAAAGACATTAAAGTCACCTTAAGGACGCTGCTATTAACAATGTCGAGTGTAATTTGTTAAGTTTCTAAACGTTGACCTGTTGTTTTGTTTTTGATAAATATTTTCTAATGTGACAAGATGTGAGAGGTGCATCTGTTCAGCTGCTGACTGCAGGCTAACTGCTACAGCTAATTAGCCAGCTGATACCTACAGGTTAGACCGCCAGTGTTGTAGTCCTGTGACTCTATTGTGTATCGCCCTTTCGTTTCCATGGCATTTGCAAACATTAAAGCGCAGCAATCGTGCATCTCCTTCCTCCGCACACAGAGTTTGATCAGTGGGTTAAACGGGTCCAAGGGGGTTGAAATGTCACCAAGGTTGCACCACAGCTCACACGTTTGATGCAAACTACATAATTACAGAATCAAAGCAACGAGAGTGCCACATCAAGGACCCAAACACAACATTGCATAATAAAATCTTCATCTTCCAGTAAGCGGCGTCTGAAGGACATCACGCTCACACATGCAGCAGAGGCTCACTGTTCAGTCTCTCAGCTTTATTGTGCAAACCTCATGTTTGCTAACAATTTGACAACAAATTTGACACTTTTGAAACTTGTGACTTTGATGTCTCCTCATCAAAGTCACAAGTGAACACAGCAACAAGGCAACTAATTACAGAGTTCCTGGGAAGGGTGTACGAAAATAACTGGACGCATAGCAAAGTCCTGTCATGAGCCCATTGGTGGAACAGAGTTAAGGGTGGAGCTCGGCCATGTGTGCAGTGTACACTCTCCCAACAAACTGTACACAATGGGAAAGGAACGTATCTCAAGTCGGCAGCAGAAGGGGATAAACAAAAGATAAAAACGACATAAATATTTACCAGCACAATTTACTGGCAGGGTTGTGCGCAATGCCAGGCGATTGCGTGGCCCGTATTTTGTCTTTTTTTTGTTTTTGTTTTTTCTAAATAAAGCAAACCACTGGGATGTTTCAGTAAAAACTTGTGCAGCTTATAGAGAATTTAATTAGGTATTTTTAACCTACAAGTATGAATGAAAAACGTAAGTTTCTGAGGAATTGGAGCTCTGAGTACATTGACTATAACTAAAAAAAATTTTTAAAAATCCTGGCTTTAGTCCTAGATGTTCTTGTACAATGCGGCTGAATCAACCTGACAACACGCTTGGCATCCATGAAGTAAAAAATAAATAAAGCTGGAAACTGTTCAGTAAGAGCCAGACGTTTGTTACGTTACACAACCCCATGCTGTTACGGAGGGGCAGCTTCTTAAAGTGAAAGTGAAACTTGCAGCAAATCTCTTGCTGGGCAGTAGGTTTGTTTTTAACGTGAAGAAACTCACAGCATGAGACTGACTCGGAAAATTAACATACCCGATGATATCGGAGCGGAACATTGTGAACGTCTCCCTACTGATCGGTAGTGCATAGGCATTAAGCTGAGGGTTAGCACATCAAAAACGTCACAGGACTCGAATTCAGAATTTATGGCAGGATGCTAAATGATGTGGAACAGTAGCTGCATTTCCATTGAACATATAATTGCACAATTTAGTGTTTCGAGAATAAATTTGCTTAATAGAAACATTTCGGTTTAGAAAAAAACGTGTTTTGATTGAAAACTTCTGGTGCTGTGATGATGTGGTTTCTTTTTGACCGTATCAGATTGGTTTATTTCACTTAACTTAGCAAAGGAAACACTATTTTGCATTACACAAGTTACATGATCAACAACTGGACATTTCCACTGGCGCAAACGACAAATAAGATGACACAGGAAGTATTTGGAGGATAATGGCATGCCATGTTTTTTTTTAATGATTTATTGCATGAAAAAGCTTATTGACATGCAGGCCTGTCACAATATGAAGTTATGCCGAATGATAAATTGTCCCAGAACTTATTGCGATAAATGATAACATTGCTGTTTTGAGACCATTTTCAAGTAATATAATAACAACAATGGCATTAAAATACAAGAATACATTCTGAAAAAATCAATAAACTTTAAATTCTAATGAACATTTAAGCACAGGACCTGGGAGACGTGTAAAATATCCAAAATAAATAAAGAAAACAGCAAAAACAACAAATCAAATGAATTACAAAGTTTTTGTAAACAAAATTATATTTAAAAAAAGGCCTAGTTGAGACCAAAGCACCAGACTGAAGACTTTTATAAGTTAAGTTTTTGGTCAAAAGAGAAAACAATAAATCAAGCAAATTAAAATAGTTTTTTTAAATTATAATGCGATTAATTTATTTATTCCTTATTTTGACAGGCTTATTCACATATGATTTGTGTTATTTAATGGAGACACTGCAGTTGCAAAAATGTTTATTTTTTTTTACATTAGCGGAATATTGACGTTTAAAAACAAATGTAAATTTAGTATTTTCAAAAGTTTATGCGTCAAAACCAAACTACAGCAAAACAAATGTTAAAGAAAATATAATTTAAGTGCAAAAAAATAGCACACTGTTATTTTTTTTTTTGCATCTGTAACAATTGTTATCTGAGTAAAATAAATGATTTTTTTCATGATTTTACAAAAGGATAAAGAATATTGCTCCAAGCTCAGCAGCTGCAAATATTCCTATGGCGATTTCCAGGCTTGGATTTTCTTTCTACTTTTTCTTATTTTCCCAGTAACGTTGTATTGACAAATAAATGACACAGTCATGTCTTTTATTTGTTTGTATGACGTGAGAACTGTTACGATGAGTCAAGTGAAACTCAGAAAGCAGCTGGTGGGCTGAAGTGCCACTGTCATTGTCTCAACTTGCTGCACAGCTGCCGCCAGGAAAGCCTTTGAAAGGCAGAAGTAACAGGCTTGTTATGGTTTTGTCAGACTTTGACTCGCTGCTTCACACGAAGCAGTCCAAAGAGGGGGGTGGGGTTTTATTTTTGGTGACGACTCATCATGCATGACTTCATCCCCGAAAGAGTCCTAGATTATTGATGAGTGGTAGAAGAACAAGTTGAATTCTCAAAATCATAAAAGGGAAGTTCGCCAGATCGATTATTGAAAAAGACCTTCAGAGCGCCTAATTTGGGCTTGTTTCTCATCGTAACACATGCATTTCTGTCTTATCTGATTTTGAATCTTTTGCTTCTTTCCTGGCAGCAGTATTATTTTAAAATAGTACTTGTCCGACGAACAAAAACAAAAGATAATCAGGAAAGCAAATCAAAGACGTACGGAGAAAGCGAAAAGACTGGAATCAACTCAGACGGGAAGTTTAAAGATTCAATGTTTTTTGTTTTTCCTTTGAGTTACGACATCTGACGAGGGTTTTCTAGGTGGCGCTGACATCACTGTTCACTGATGATGTTAGTGTAGAGAGAAGGCTCTCCTGGTGTCAGTGACGTGTTTGAAAATGAATTGGGAGGAAGCACCGTGATGCCAGAAGGTGTTTAGCAGGAAACTGTAATTTCTACATGTTGAGCCATGTTTTAGGTTAATTCAGGCTATGAGAGAGCAAGACTGTGCAGATAACAGGAAGGCCTGATTGAAATACAGCACACCTGTCAACCACTTTCCTGCATTTCCATTACAAATGTGCTCAAAACCTTTTCAATATGTCAAAGAACACAATTTCACAGTTGCGCTGTTTAAATTAAAATAGAAATGCAATGAAAATCACTTCTCAATAAGCTTGTTTACGTGATGAGTCATTAAAAATCATGACAGATGTGAACACTTATAAAATATATTCATATTTCAGCTGAGCATTGCAGCATTTTTGGAAAGTTGTAGTCAAATTTGTTTCTCAGAAACACGATAGATTCACCAAAATTACAAACTCAGCTTTTGCTGTAGTGTTCGATGATGCTGTGGGCGTATTGTCCAAAAAGACCAGCACCTATAAATAAGTGGTTGTTGCTGTATACAAACTGGCACGATGCGGAAAAAGTATTTCCATTGCAGTTTTGTGAAATATGGCTGAAAATCATCCAGGCACAAAAACAGTTTTCACTGCTCCGATATTGCTGTGTTTCCTTAAAGTGAATTTATTTTCATTATTCCAATTCGTGTAGTTTTATGCTCAATGGAAACACGGTTTCTGTCTATGGATCCTTTTGTAGCCTTGGGGTCGAGGGAGCCGTCTAAATGCTCAGGGATTCATAAAGAGGCTGCTGTTTTTAGTCATGCTAGCGGTTTTAACTATGTTTACCACTAATACAAAAGGTAAAAAATACTTTAATTAGTGTAACTACTGCTCTAATGTCTTCATATATAATAGTTTTAACAAATAAGTAAGACTCAGAATCAATCAATAACAACCAAAATTGGTAGAGCGTTACAAAAGCTGGACGTTATTAATCGGTCACAAATGTCAGTCTGGTGAATATGGTTGTCTGGGACTCTTGCGTTCTGCCCAAAAATTCAAATTTAGTTCAAAAATACTTTATTAACCCAAAAGGGAAGTTGAAAAGTAAATTAAAAGCTCATGAAAAGGGAAGGATTTCTTTTTATGTCCACATGAAATGTAATTATTTTTAAAAAATCCAGGGTTTCCCACAGTCTATTATAAGCCTGGCGGGCCACCAGGCTTTACTTGTGCTCCATCAGGCTAAGCATTGTTTATTTTTCAAGTCTTATTTAAAATGTTAGCATTTTTAAGACTTTGGGAGAATAATTCTGGTCCTCAGTTATTACTAACACATAATAATTAAGTGATATTTTCAAATTTCCTCTCACCTTTAACCATTTTTTTAACTCAAAAACTCGGTGGGCCGCTGGATGAAGGACTGACCTCGCACCCAACCACCGGCCTAGCAAGTTTTCTGGGGGAAACCATAAAGTCTTTCACTAAAGCCTTCTAAGGTTAAGAATATTTAATCCTCTTAAGGTAATGCCTTAAGCATGCAGCTGTTTGCATTGTTGATGTTCTTTTGATATCCCATCATGGTCTGTATTCTGTCTGTGTATCCTGGCTGCTATTAAGCGCTGTGACTGTGCATGAACGTAATTCCACCACCGACTTGCTACCGTTAATAACAACTATGGACTCCACTGGTCCTATGCCTGGCTGGCACAGCGACACCGGTTTCTATCCAATGCCATCTTGAGGTCGTAAAATGTGGTTGACAAGACTCCCAAGAGAAAGACGAGTTGTAATTCATGCAGGTTTTTGACCGAAATGGAAACAGTTTATTAAGCTCCAGTCAGAGTGCTCTTATGCTTTTAGTTTTTTAGATCAAATGTTCTACAATCCAGTGAAGTATTTCTGTGAAGTTAGTTTGCAGTGTCCTAAAGTGGCATCCTGAACACCTCTGGAGCGATCACCTGTGTAGCAAGGTGACGAGACGGGAACACAGTTAAATTTATGAGGTGGAACTGCAGCTTTATGCAAGATGTTTTCTGTCAAATCATAAATCACTTCTTGTGCTTTATACGTCAGAAATGTTACCACTACCACATCCTGTCTGCCTTTTGTTTCTTTCTTTTATTTAGTTTTTTAAAATTTTTTGGCTCTGGAAAATCTTTGCAATCAAAGGCTGGAAATAAAAAACAATATTCTGTGATATTACTTGAAGAACAAAGAAATGTCATCTGTTTTTGTTGTGTTATGGAACTTTTTTTTTTTTCCAGGATGTGTATTTTTATCATCGCCGCTTCTGCACCCGTGCTTCAGGCTCGGGTGGAAATTAAAAATTTTCTTCCACCTGTCCTTATGGTTGGTGGAACAAAACTTGTTTCAGATATTTAAAAAAAAATATTTCAACAAACCCTTGATTAAAATTTGGCTTGGTTACCACAAAACATCAATAAATAAACTTTTTGATTTAAAATACTTCAGATTATCTGTTTTATATATTTAAAAAAAAACCTACAAGGGTGTTAAAGAAAAGTACAACTGTGTACTTATATTTATATTTCAGCATTGAGAGTTTAAAACTAAAATGCTTTATTTACCATTTGCCCACTTTAGTTTCAAAACAATTTCAACATTTTTTTTACCATGTCTTGAAGCTAAAACTTAAAAAGAAATGAGAAAAAATGATAAATATTTGAAAGTGGAAAACATTTAGTTAATCTGGCTAGAAATTTAAAGCGTTCTTAAAAATGCATTTTCTTTGAATTCAAATGTTGGCTGACTTAGTTTATGGAAATACGGAGTTTTAAAATTAAGAGTTAGTTGACTAAAACAAAATCACTAAATTTCCTAAAATTTAATCAAACTTTAGCTTGCTAGCTAGCTCATCAGCTAGGAACCAAATCACAAAATTATATTTCGCTCTTCATAAAAAAGAAAACTTGGTTCAGCTTTATTTTTTGTTTTCATTCTGTGAAAAGTTGGTTTTCACTTTTTGGTTCAATCAGTTTTACCCACAATTCATCAGTGTACCTTAATGTGGTTCTCGAGTAAAGTCTAAGAAATGGTATCAGACATTTTGTGGCAAGGCTGGTTTTGCTGCTATTTTTTAAAAAAAAGGTCTTCACATTTTGAAAAACCAACACCAACTGATCACACATTTGACAAGATGTCTTAGATTAGAAGAATTTCCTCCAACGGTGAAGAAGTGCTTGTAGGTCAAACAAATGCGAATGAATAAATTATCTGCTAACTTATAAAAAAACTTTTGTGTTTTTCCACATCATGATTTCTGCTGATGTGGGCAAGTTTCTCTCAGTCACACAAAAAAAACCACATGAAGCAGAAAGGCTAAAGATGCACAAGAGTAAATGACCTCATTTGCACTTGTTGATGTCATGCAGCAGTGGGTTGCCACATCCTGGAGATGAGGCTAGCCGCTGTGTTTTGATGTTCTTGGTAACAGGTTGGGCCTTCTGTGAAGCGGCCCTGAGGCTGTCTGCAGAGAGACGATTGGGCTGATTGGAAACACTGGCCTCCCTCTTCTTGCCAGGTTAAATCAGCTTACTGGACCCTTGCTTGTCGTCAAAAGGGGTTAAGGTGAAGGATGAGTGGGCAGCGGTCACTCGGTCAGGTCAAGACGCGGTCAAGGCGAGGAGGCCCCTCGCCGCCGGTGGCTCGCCTGTTGAAGTCAATGTGTTGATCATGTGACTGCGTGTAAAGGCAGCGAAATGTCCTGATATCATATGCATAGTGCTGGTTTTACATTCGTTATGTCAGATTATTATTTGTCAAAGTGTCTATTTATCTGAACGCTTTCTGCCTCTTCGAGTCGGTGTGTGTGTGTGTGTGTGTGTGTGTGTGTGTGTGTGTGTGTGTGTGTGTGTGTGTGTGTGTGTGTGTGTGTGTGTGTGTGTGTGTGTGTGTGTGTGTGTGTGTGTGTGTGTCAGGTCCCGGTGGATCTCTGCCCTATGGTTCCCCAGACAGTCTGGTTGTAATGGCAGATGATGTCATAGTATGAATCACAAACGGTGACACATGCTCTGATATAATAATGATTCCCAAACCCGTCCCCTCCCCCCAACACACATACACACACACACACACACACACACACACACACACACACACACACACACACACACACACACACACACACACACAACCCATATTACCTGTAACCTGAGCCTGACACAGTTCTGTATGTGCAGCCGGAATAATAATCAATTCAATTAGAAATATTATCCCTGTATTAACACCACATTGCCTTTATTACCTCAAACCTTACTTACTCTGATATTTTCTTTGTGCATGTTGGCGTAATCCTGTGGAGGCAAAATAATGACTATTTGGAGGTTGGACAAAAAGTACTTGAATATAGCCTGCTGTTCAAACGTCACATCTTGTGCAAAGATGTGATTTTACGCTTTTAATTCGTTGATTTATTTATTATTGAGTATTTTCTCCAGTACAGCTGAGTTGTACTGGAGAAAATACTCTCTAAATTTGAAATTGTACATTATCTTAAATCCACACAGGGTCAAAATCTTTCATACAACAAAGGAAAACTTGAACCCTCCCACTAAAATTTGGGTAAATGTCTGTTTTTTCCAGCATATTCCAGAAAAAAAATCTATACATTTTCAATAGGGTTGTGATCAGAGCCATTCAAGAAGTTATGTGCTAGCCTCAAAGTTTTATTAGTCCAATATTTTTATGTGTCAATTAATTGATTAATTTGATTAAAAAAATTGTTTGATACATAACACAATTGAAATCCTTTCTTTAAAATAAGAAAATATTATATTACCTAACATGCAGTAACGCAGTGTAAACTTGACCATTTATGGGAAAGGCTGCTGCAGGTGAAAAAATACTTCCAACATCAACATGTGAAAAGCTCAACTCTTAACATCAGTACAGTCAGTGTAGGGCTAATCTGCAGAATTTTTTTTTTTTTTTGGATTAACTGATTCCTAATTTGATAGCTAAAGGTGTTTAATTTTTATCTGTGCAGAAATTGAAGCAGGTGAATCTAAAACTGTCACTTGAGGAGTTCTGAGTTCAATATATGTAAAGACAAAGGTGTTTTTATCTGAAATGGAAAATTTATATACATATTCTTTTTGGTTTGTTTCAGCAAACTTTTTTTTTTTTTTTTTTTTTTAGTCTGTTGTATACCTCAGCTATCAATTACTAAATTAGTTTCAGTAATCTGAAACGTCATTGTAAATGTAGACAGTGTTGGAGTCCCAGATCTGCACATTTTAAAGTCAGCCTGATAAAATGAATGTCATAATCACCTAGAAGAACAGAGTGCGTTACTGCAGGGAACTACAGATAAACTATCAGGCATTTCTATTTCCTAATTTCCTTGTTTTCAGTCTGCTGCTGCAGGCCGGACTCTCCATCCTCCAGCTTTGGCCCAACGATACTGTTTAAGCAGCATGAAGCTGCTGCTTCCTCACGCGCAGTAAACGCATCGATACCGCTCAGTCTACTTTTATGATCTGTTATTCCGGGGGATTTTCCTCTGAGGGCAGAGAACAAGGGAGACGAGGGAGACTGGAAGGGAAAATGAGCGAGAGTGAGCGCTATGACACTTCAGAATTGAAATGACCCATAAAAGTAAACAACACCCGAACATGGCACAGGAGAACCTGTGATCATAATTGGAGCTGACTCTTCGCAGCAGGTGACTTGTTTTCTTAAAGAGCCCTCCTCTCTATTTTTTCTTCCTGAGTTGAGAAGAAGAGATGAGGTGTAAAAAATGACTTCACACTTTGCCTGTTTTTGTGCACATCCTCATTTTGCTAATGGAACGATGCTTAGAGTGATTTATGTGTCAGTTTTACAAGATAAAACGTTTAGTGTCTCTTCTCCAGAAGATATCAGTATAATTGTAAGTTTCCTTATTTTTTTTTAATTTTAACTCATCCATGTAACAAAAAGGTTTTACCTGCATCTTAACCAGCACAACCTTTTAACAGGTTAATAATCCCACTGGATTTCTGTCCTATAAAAACACTGGTAAGATAAAGGCAGGGTTTTCCTCAGTGTATTATCAGTCTGGCGGGTCACCAGGCTTTACTTGGTGGCCCACCAGAATAAGCATTACTCATTACTTAAGTCTTTAAAATGTTTTCATTTTTCAGGCTTTATAGTTACTGTTCAGGTATGAATCTTCCAATAACACATAATTATCAAGTGACATTTTCAGATTTCCTGTCGACTTTAAACATGTTTTAACTCAAAAACATAACGGGCCACTGGATGAATGACTGCCCAACCACTAGGCTTCGCAAGTTTTCTGGGGAAAACCTTGAAAGGGTTATCAATATCTGCATTGGTCCTGATTGGAAAAAGTTCCATCAGGGATCAGTGACAAAAAGACAGATCTGTTCAGTCTAATTCTACACTTTGTGATCTGAGCGACATGTTGCTTTGTTATTCATTTGACATTATATTTAGAAAACCTGATTGCACTTTCTGAACCATTTGAAAGGTTTGCTGCAGATTATTTTTTTCCTTGTTTGACCAAAGTAGCCAACCTGTTGTTTGTGTCAGTTTCTTTTTTATTTATTTTAATAGGATTTTTCCGTTTGCAAACAATTTTGTCTTGCTATGGTCAGTTCCTGTTTTATCTCTGGCATATTTACATGTTCAAACTATATTTTTACCAAGATGCTTCAAGCTTCAGGTGTTGTGTAAATATTTATATTATGATCGGGATTAATTCCTCCGTTTAGCTGTCCTGATGTGTGATATTTGATCTTTTTTAAATCTGTCAACCTTAAAAAAAAGGTACATAATTAATTTTCTCAATGCAATAGCCTTTAAGTTTTTTTGTTTTGAGAGGATGATTAAAGTTGTAGCTGTGAAAGTTCCCTTAGTAAATACTTTGTTTCTTTTTAATATCTTGCATACTCTCTTCTATAAAGGTTTAAGTAGTAGGAGCTTCTGCAGAGTCTCGGTCTGCATACCTTTCAGCTCCATCATGGCTTATGTATTTGTTTGAAATCACTTTCCACCACTTTCGGTTTCAAGCATTATGGTTCCTTTGTCTCCCATCCTGATGTTGTAGATTGACACCACTTGTCAGTCGCGGGCCTGTGAGAAACGGGACAATTATTCTGCGAAACTCCGGGGGTTTCCCCCATGCCTCCATTCAGCGCGGTGACTCACAGCTCCTGGTGTCCTGTGGAATTTAGTCAAGTGACTGTTTCGGGTTGAAAGAATCTATCTCATAACCTACTTCCCCTTTGATATCTATTTCTTTCCCAGTGCAGTTTACACTCGTGGCTTATTTATAGCAAGAAGGTCTTGTGAGTGTGCATCAAAACAGTAATGACGAGCAACAAGGCCTCAAACTGTGGTTTCAGTGTTTCCAGCTCTTGTTTTAAGAAGCAACTTAGTGTAGTTACCAAGTTATAAATCTAAACAGATGATGTGTAATCGCTGTGAAATTCCACCTTCTGTTATTTTATCTCAATCGACAAAATGCAAACTATAGACAGAAAGGACATCCTGCTCCTCGCTGCATCGCCGTTAACTCAGAGGGCAAGAATGCTCAAGGCCCAGTCAGTGGTGACCTCTTAACATTTTACTAATCCTTCGTTTCAATATCAGTGTTTTGTCTTGAGAAGTCCAGAAGGTTGATGGAACAACAGCAGAGCTTTAGTGCATTGTGGTGCTAAGGCATTCAGCAAGGTTTCCTCCCTACAGAGAGCCAGTGTAGGGACTTTAGAACTGGTCTGATGTGCTCAATGTTCCTGGTTTTAGTCAGAACTAGAGCAGCAGCATTCTATATCAGCTGCAGCTGTTTCATTGACTTTTTTAGGCAGACCTGTGAAGACGCTATTGTAGTAATCAATATGACTAAAGATGAACGCACGAATGAGTTTCTCTGGATCTTTCTGGGATTTTAGTCCGGAAGTGGAAGGCGATAGAAGGCTGACTTTGTCACTCTCTTTATGTGGCTCTGAATGTCCAGTTCAGAGTTCATCACTACACCTAAATGTTGGACCTGACCGCTGGTTTTTAGTTGTAATATCTGAAGCTGTGCGTTCCTCCTTTGATGCAAAGATAACTTTTTGTTGTTGTTGTTCAGAACGAGAAAAGTTGCAGCACATGCACAGGTTGATTTGTTCTAAGCATCTTAGATTGGATAAATTCAGAGTCACCTGGTGACATCGAACCTGTCGAGCTGTGAATCATTTGTGTGGTCAATGGTTGTTAATCTTCCTGTTGCAAGGTCAGAGTAAATATCAAGCCCTCTTCTCTCCTGTTTTGTTTTTTTTCCCCCCATGGTATTTTTTTCTCCTTGAAGTCTCCTTTGAGTGCTATATTAGCATCTCAACCGACTGCATTCCTGCACGAGGGCACAGCCCAGATGACGACAACTTTTGGGAGGCTGGAAGGCATTTGTGGGATGTTCATTTCTTTGCAGTTTCATACCTGATGAAGCCACACCTCCACGCCTGGATGCATCCATAACCACACCCCCTTCACCTGGTAGTTCCACATGGAGAAGTTTAAATGCTATAACCAAAGCTTTTGTTTCATGTTCATGATGGAAGTATACACAGTACAAACAATATTACTTCTGTAGTGGCAGAAACTAAATGAGGTTCTCTTCATCTTTCCATGCATTCAGATTAAATTGCGTTGATTCTTTCTTTTTTTGCTTGCTGTGGTTTTTAGTTCTCCAAATATTTTATTTCAACTTCATTGATGTACATTGAGAAATGTGTCAAAAATATGAATAGAAATTAGCATTTTTATGAATATTCAAATAACCAGTTGATCTTTTGGGGAATTATACGTTTTGGGATGCAAACCTGAAGAAATTATTCAGTTCATATAGAGCTTTTTCACAACAGTGCATTTTGCAAAAAATAGACAAAAATGAGTAATTATTGCATCAATCATCAATAAAGTGCTAATTTTGCAGCAATTGGTTGCTGTGTGATAAATCTATTGTTAGTTTTATGAACTCACTAAAAATGGACTTGCACCAAAACCTCAATACAATTAATAAATATAATTGTATTCATAATAGAAAATATATAATTAATAAATTGCATAAAATATATAAGTGCAATATTGAATTGGTTATGACGATACGAGGGACATCAGAGGTATTAGCAAGAAAATGCTTCATGAAAAACATAAGTACATGACAAATAACTGAATCCGAAATTACAGTGACAACCACTGACATAAGTTCATCTTCTTCTCACTCCTCTTCAAGGTAAATGCGCTCTTGTTTGTCAAAACACACAGTTATGTGAAACATAAATTGGATGACATGATTTATGCAAATTTCAGTGCAACTACATATTTCTCTCTTTAGAGGTATAATATGCATTTTATTCTTTAGTATGGCTCAAAATAACGCAACAAATCAAACTTTCAAAATATGAATGAATGCGGACTCTTTCTGTAGCAGTACATTTGGACTCCTAAGTATAACTGTTGTAACAAAGTTCCTGTTTTGTTAGTTTATTGTGTTTGTCAGGATGTTCCCACAGTTGTACGTGGCGGCAGGCATCTTGCAGAAAAGCTGTGCAGAGCTCTAGAGTGACTTTACGGCGTTGATAAACCCTCCTGTTAGGCACTAAAAGTCTTGCCGTCTCTCTTGCTCTTTTGCAGCATAAATAAACCACAGACTTGTCTCAACATGTAGCAGAAAATTATTAACTCTTTAGCTGTTCCCATATGTCTGATTCTTTTGAACTCATTTTTTTTTAGGATTTTTAGAAGACCTTGAGTTTTCTTCACTCGGTTATGGCATCCGTATTAAAGAGGGTTGTCAGTTGAAGTAAGAAGTTCGCAACTGGCCAATAAAGCTAAAAAGCAGTCCATTCCTCTGGCCAGTTGAATTATTTTCTCTATTAATATTTAATATAAGACTAAAAATCTAAATACTTTGCTGGTCTAGTGTGAATATGATGCATTGGGAATCTTTTTAATTACTCCCAACTTCAATCTGTTCAGAGTTTTGTACTTCTTTACAGCCTGTCTCACCCTGAAAGCGTAAGTTAAGCATTTCAGTCTAGATTGCTAAATCTGCCACTCACCGCCTCTCTCTCTCCTGCTTGTCTCATACTTTCAGGTACAGGAGCAGGTCCACCCAACCCTGAAAGCAAAGGAGGATGCCCTGCAGCACATTGAAGAGCTGATCCTGCAGCTGCTCAACATGCTGTGTGTGGCCCAGCCTCGCACCGTGCAGGATGTAGAGGTATGACCTTTGCTTCCTCTCTCCTGGTAATTTCTGTTTTAAAGATGGAAAAGGCTTGTGTCTGCCTCTTACTATGAAGAATCTCCTTGCCTCCCCTCTCGACAGGAACGTGTGCAGAAAACCTTTCCCCACCCTATAGATAAGTGGGCAATTAACGACGCCCAGGCAGCTATTGAGAAACGTAAGAGAAGAAGCCCCTTGCTTCTCCCTGTGGACAAAATACACCCATTACTTAAGGTAAAGACTCATAGAGCTGACCTCTCTCTCTCCCTTTTCTGTCCCTTTTCGCTTCCTCAGCGGACTAGAAATGTTTATCTAGTTTAGTTTAGCCGTCACCCTGCATGTTCAAACAGACGCTTAACATGATCTCGAACCAACCTTCGGCTGCCGTGGAACGGTTCATGTGCTTTGCTTCGTCTGATGTGTTTTGCTTTTTCTCCAATCAGGAGGTTCTGGGCTACAAGGTGGACTACCATGTGTCCCTGTACATCGTGGCAGTACTTGAATACATATCAGCAGATATACTCAAACTGGCCGGCAACTACGTCGGCAACATTCGGCACTATGAAATCACCCAACAGGACATCAAGGTCTCCATGTGTGCAGACAAGGTGGGGATATCGTTGAGGAAGGAGCGCCTGCATTCACTCGCTTCTTGCTGATAGGTTCCGTTTCGTGTCTCTGCGTTCAGGTGTTGATGGATATGTTCGACCAGGAGGACATCGGCGTGATGTCGCAGTTTACCGAGGAGCCCTTGTCGCTTGCGGAGCTTTCGTATGACGAACTGGTGAAGCTTGAAATCGCAGAGGAGCGGCAGTATCTGCGGGAGCTCGATCTGATTATTAAAGTGTTCCGGAACCATTTCCTGTCCCACCCCAAAGTCTTTACAGATGAGGTGAGGAGGACATTAAGCTGATGATGGAAACATAGTAATACTGCTTTTAAAAGGGATTTCTGACATCCTTTGAAGGGCTTATTTACTCATCAGAAACATCTACAACAAACGGTCCGGTTCATATCAGATGCACAACTTTGAATTTATTCAGGGTTTTTTTTTCTGCACCACAAATTCTCAAAATTGTACACACGCTCTCAAATACAGAAATGCATCCCTACTAATATTTAATTAAATATCTTTTATCAAACTAAGAACTTCTCATGACAACATACTTTTTCTAGGTATAATGAAGTTTCAGGTATAGTTCAAGCTGAATATTTCTCAACTCTAAGTGGTTAAACTGAGAGTTGATGCTTCATTCATTCATAACCCAGTTCAGATCTATTCTGTTGGAGCACAATAAAAGTAGTAATAATGGTTCCAACCATTTTATGCAATGCTCGAATACCACTGATGGTGAAACTGCCCCTCGGCATGATGCAACCACCACCATGTTTGGCAGTTCTCTAATCACATTTCCTCTCATTATGATCATGTAACCAAACATGTTGATATATGACCATAAAACATTTTTCTATTGGAAAACTTGCTTTTCTTTAGACATTGGTGTTCCAGCAGGCCTGATCCTCTGTGGTTCCCTCGGTGATTCCTGACGATCGTGGGTTGCCAGTTTGGCTCAGACGGGTTAAAACTTGGTCCCCCACAGAAGATTTCTTTTACCTTGACAAGCTACTCCCATCTAAAATGTAACATTTGAGCAAATATGAATGTGACATTTATGACACAAGTGTGAAATTACAAGTCAATTAAATACAAAATAAATTAAATAAATACAAATAAAACTCTCCACCTGTATGTTTCAAAAGGAAACTCCTTTTTACGTTCAAATAGAAGATTCAAATAGAAAAATAACCACTAGTTTTACTGAGATGTCAAAAATCTAGCTAGCGTTATGCTAAATGTTTATCTTTAGCTACATGAAGCAAGTGGTTGCCCAAGGACAAATATTTTATGATGTAATTATTTCTTATTTATTGGAGAAAATGCACAATAAATTAATGTTTTTAGCCAGTTATTATTACTGAAATATACATAATCAGTTGTGTGATTTTTCAACCCTGGAGAGAAACAATTGACAAACTTAATTATATTGATTCCCATGATGAGTTTTTACACTTTTCACTTCTAATTCTTCTGTTATATATGTAAAGGATGGATTAAATGGTACAGAAAAAATAAGATGTAAAACATAGAGAGAAAAATTTGTTAATATTTCTAGAAAAGACCCACAAATTCTTTCCAAAAGCTGCACAAATTTGAAATTGTTACTCCGCTTCATTTCAGGCAAGTAGCTGTGAGCAGCTTAGTGCAGAGCCAGCTTATTCAGACACAAATATCAAAACATTTTAAGCCAAATCCACTCTAAGATCATTTAAAGATTTGAATTTCAACTTTCTAATCTGTTAACTGGGAATTGGTATCAAAGAGTCACTTGAAACTTCCAAATATGCTTTTCTTACAGGCTTATTTTATGGAAAAAACATCCTTTCACCTGGACAAAATTGGGATTTTCTGTTCGCAGCTAAGATCTAGATAGCAGATATTCTAATTGTTGTCAAATTTGTGTTTTCTAAGGACTGCTTTTCCAATCACGAGTCACTCTGTTTACACAATGAAACTTGTTTTGCTGCTTCAAGTCGTCTCTCTCTCTTTCTCCTAAGGCTAATATGGGGCTCAAGCACTAAATTCCTCCAAACATATAGGGATAAGTACAGTTGAAAAAAAAAATTGAGTGCAGTGTGTACAGGTTTAGAAGAACTTAGTGGAAAGTTGAGTTTTGTGCATTGCTGTGGTTTTGCATATTTTGGGTTGGGTAATTTGTGGTATCATTTGGGTGAGGAGCGTAAACCTATGCGAGGCCCAGAGGAACACAGAACGTGTAATTAAGTTGAGACAGGAACAACATCTGCATCCCCCGCCAGAATAACCTCAATTATGTCTGTTGAAATGCGGCATCATCCGGAGCGTTACTCAGGCGTCGAGAAAGCGCTTCGGTTAAATAATGGCGTGGCAGAGCTGCTTTTTAAGACTTCGGCAGTCTGTAAACACTTGGTCCAATTTTAGAGCCCTCGTCTTCTTTAGTGATTATTCTCTGTGGAATATATGCCATGCTGTTGTTTATAATCAGACTCTACAGAAGAGAGACAAGAAGAAATCCATTTTTGAAAGTCATAAAAAACCTGATTAATCGGATTAATCTAACAAATTAGCACTTTCTGCCGATTTTTTATTAAGTTGCTTAAATTGTTTCTACGCAATATTAGAAATGCATTAAAAGATGGAAATGAACAAATGATCCACTTCCTTTTTTAAATAAGAAAATAAACATTTTATTGCCTAAATGGCAAAAATACAGCGTTCCTTTAGTGAATTTCATCCTGGTGAATATAAAGAAATTGCCACTTGAGGGGTTTTGGGTGAAACATATTGACAGACAAAAGTGATTTTGATCTTAAAATCCAAATGTGTGTCTTAACGCATTTGCATTTTGTACAATGTGTAAATTGCACAAAATGCAATTAACACATTGCACATTGTGTTAATACAAATTAACCGTTTTTAACTTATTGATTCTCTAAAAAGAAATGAAAATATTTAGCATTTGAATTATCACACCAAAGCGACTTGCAACACTAATGTAAAGATCACCTGAGGGTTAAAGGTCACATTTCTAATGGCCTGTATTTATAATGGTAATAATTTAAAGAAGGGGGAGGGAAGCTAATGGCTCATTAAGCATTCAGATGCTCTCTGACCCTGTTGAACTGCGGTAGAAATGGGCAGCCGTGGACTTAATTTAGAAATGGCTTTTCAGCAGACGGCCTGCTAACAGTCATGCATTGATAATGTCATATTATCACCAACAGCCTCACTTGGAAAGATGTCTGAGCTCATTTTTATTTAAATATCAATTATTTCTTTTGTTGTCAATTGATGTTCAAGCAAGTGATGATGACATTTTGCGGAGGAGGAGAAGATGAACTTAACCTCAAATTTAACAAAAATACTAACAGAAAAGACTGGACAGAGGTGCATGTGTACTGCACATTGAATTATCACTGCGACCAATTGCCGAGCATTTGACAAATCTCGACGCAGCTCACCAGTTCTTGTTGTCGATGTTGCAGGATGTCGAGGTGATCTTCAGCAACATCTTGGACATCCACGAGCTGACCGTGAAGCTTCTGGGTCTGATCGAGGACGCGGTGGAGATGACTGCTGATGGCAGTCCCCATCCGCTGGTGGGCAGCTGCTTTGAAGACCTTGCAGAGGTAACATGCATCATTTATCAGGAAACGGTTATTGCTGTTGGCTAATTAAAAAACAAAACTGACAATATCACCAGAATTTTTTATTTTTTTTTACACTTTTCTCCAGCTTGTATCATTAGAGCATCTATAAATATCTGTAAATTTTAAAATGTGATTAAATGCAGTTTAGTCATATTAATTTTAAGCATTTTAGCATATGCTATCGGTTTCTCAAAAACTATATTTGTGTTCATAGAGCTATGAATGTGTGCATGCAGCCATAGTTACCAAAAAAAAAATAGTAATAGGCTTCTAAACCTTTTAGTAAATTGGGGATTAGTAATGGGTTCATCACAAAAATTTGTGATAAAATCCCAAACTTATATTACCCAATCCTACCAAATCTGTTTCATAACATAAAACTGATTTTTAGCTTGTTTTTTATGTTTCTGTTCAAGCAAAATAAAGATATTTTCTGGAAACTCTTCCAGCTTTGAGTTTTAATAGAACAAATAAAAGCTGCGTACTTGTGAAAATATATATATTTGATATTGGCTTACAAATTATGTCTGAGATTTGTTTGTTAAAATCCAACATTTGGCCAGCAATTACCAAAATGAAGGCCAATAATGAAATGTAATGTTTGCTTTCTCACCATTGATGCACTAGAAATAGCTAGAGGCTCAGCACAAATGACTAAATATAATGACAGCATGAGTTGTTCAGTTTTACACCAGCGGGTTATTTCTGCGTGAATGGTTGTGTTTGATTAGTAATGCTCTGGCTCGTTCTGTGTGTGTGCAGGAACAGGCGTTTGACCCGTACGAGACCCTTTCTCAGGACATTCTTGGCAAGAAATTCAACGAGCACTTCCATGAAATGATGCAGAGACAAACAGTTCGCCAACACTTCGGGGTGAGGTTTTGAACCGGAGCTCATCTGCTCAGAGAACATTTTGATTTTTCTATCTGCATTCATAAAAAACTGGACAAAGTTTTTTATGAATGCGTCTTTACTTTAATTCCCCGTCATTAAAGCTGCAGTGGCATGTTTTTAATTTGAAGGGGAAAACATTACCTGCTGACTAGTTATCGGTCATTTCATAAAAACTCAACTTGCATCTTAAAGTTGCTTATTACCCATCTATACCTGCTGCTTCCCAAAAAGGGAAGCATTCACACTCGGCATTCGTTCCTGCTTCTGTTTTGATCCACGTGTGGCTAAAATATGGTTTGAAGACATGTCATGACATATTCAGCGTCCCGTTTGTGCACACTTGATTCTCTGCTGCTGTTTTGTTTTATTTGGACATTCCTCGCGAGAATAGCATTGAAATAGGCCCGGTGGGGTGCAGTTTGGCGGCCTTTGAAGATGAAATATTTGCTGTTGTTTTCTCAGGCCAGAAACTGAGAAAACAGTTTCAACCCCACTTAGTGTAGCAGAATTTACAAAATGGGCCAATTTTCTGCTCATTTCAAGCCTTTAAACCGAAATGCCTACTTCTCATTTATTGTGTGTATATATATATATATTCTCTCTGTATCTTTTCATGCCTTTTAGCACTTATTGAATTCAAAGGGAGAACGGAAGACTGTGTGGACTTCAACGGTGTTGTGGCTCAGATTGAGGCCTCGCTGTGTTTACCACCAGTCAGACCCCAGTTAGGTCAACACCGCCATGCCCTGAATACTCACACCCAGTGTTTATTTTCATGTACGCTTCACATAAGAGGCCGTGAGCACGGGGAGTTAAAAATATGCTTTTAATTTTATCTTGTTGTATTGGTGCCAGTTAAGTAAAAAAACTGTCACACAGGCGAAAGCATTTTGTCACACATTGGTATACAAACACACAAAATATTTTATTGGGATTTTCTCTGAAAGGCCAACAAAGAATCGTGCGTAATTACGACGTGGAAATAAACGCAGAATGATTTAAAAAGGAGAAAAAATTAGCCACACTTTTCAGATTGTGTAAGATTTTGAAATTCATGCATTTTATTTTTTCTTCTAAAGTTACAACTTTGATGACTTTTTAAGGTGCATGGCAATAGATTTTATTTAGAGCCATCAAAGTAGAGAGGGGTTGACTGCCTCCAATTTTCAGATTTCTTTTATTTGTAGAGATATTTTAAAGCGTGTATCATTTTCCTCCCAATTCACAATGATGCCCCGCTTTGCGTTGTTCCATTATAAAACATCTGCTCTCTTCATGACAGTCTGAACAGCACAGGTCATATTGTTTTCGAATGCGACCCAGGTCACTTGGATATCCCTTACATATCCGATTCAAATGTGACTGAACGTCCAGATCACATTCACATTGCAAATATCACTTCACTTGTGGGAGGGAGAAGAGCTCCCTCCCACAGCTTCAAATCTGTAAGCTATGCTCGAACGTTAGCCTCCATGATTACTTCCGCAAACATTGAGCACTTCTTCTTTTTATGGCGGCTGGCAGAAGTCTGAGAACGCTGGCGTTATTGCACCCTCTACTGTGCATGCGGGACACTTTCAGGTCGTTTGCGGTTCACATGCTGGTCGTATTTTATTTGGAAGTGTGAACAGCCACAGCAAACAAATCCAACTTGACAGAAAATTGGAATTGGGTCACACAGCCTTACTGGATACACATGGCAGCTTTTGCTGTAACAGGGTTCAAACGTGAGGCAGTGACATCATCAGCTGCCTCTCGCTCCCCTCCACATCTGTTGTCTCGTTGCGTACGCTCCTGTCTCTCTCCCTCCCTATCTGTCAGATGGATGCGTCCGTCAGCCTCCAAGCCGCTGCTCTCTGATCCGTCTGGTGTTGTGGGTAAATTACATCTGCTTTTAAAAATAGAACAGTCAGGCACACTGCTCGTAATTTCTCTCCTGAGGAGGGAGAGCGCTGTGGTACCAATGATCCAAAGCTCATCTCGTATCGAAGAGATGTCAAAAGACCAGAACTGAGCCTCAGAGCGTCACAGGAACATTGTTGTGTTCAGAGTTTTATGTAGCTGTCGGTTTTTTGCTAATATTTGAGATGTGTTTACAATTATAGATGCTCTTTTTCAAGCTTGACTTGATGTGTAGATTTAATTAGTCACAATAACAAATTTTGCTGGGCGACAAATTGTTGCAGAAGTTATTGCGATAAACTATAATTTTTAAGTGACATAATAGTAATGACATCATAGTAATTATGCAAAATCGCATTCTGAAACGTTAATAAACTTTCAATTCTATTAAACATTTAGCCCTGGAACTGGAAGAGATTTTAAGTCCAAAATAAATAAAACAGAAACAACAAATGAAATGAATTACTCAGTAAAGTCTCAGTAAACAAAATTATCCTCAAAAAGACTTGTCGTCTAGTTTTGTCAGAAAGAGAAAAGCGATAAATCATGCCAAGGGAAGTTACTGAGTTTGTATTAATTTGCCATGTGATTAATTGATTTATTGGTTATTGTGAGAGGCCTATGTATAGCACTCATAAAACTGCTTTAATTCAAAACGTGTGTGTGTGAAGATGCATCCTAGAATAGTGGAAGCTGGACAATGCATTAAGGACAGTAGGATCCTGTGGCATTCGCAAACAGCCTGCATGCTCAGGTGTGACGACAATTAACACGAAGAGAAAAGAGTATTGAAACATCTTTGTTCTTATGATTCGCTTTTCAAGCAAAGGCCTCTTGAACTTTTCCCACATTTTCTTTCTTGAGTCCGACAACCTTCATTGTGATGCAAGGAACTGGAATCAGTCTATTGTGTGTTTTTAAAGCGAAAGCTACATGTAATTGAACTGAGGAGTTTGAGACGGCCATCAGTAACTCTGGAGGATCTGTAATCATCCACGGACAAAATGCATCTATTTGTGGTTCTGTCCACAAATCCAGCCTTTACAGAGGAGTTTCAAAAAGAAGATGATAAATAGGGTTGCACAATATATCTGTATGAAAACTGGTATTTCGATCAATTTATCAGTCTGGTAATTAACTACTTATAGGACTGATGTTTATTTCCGTCTGCTTGCTGGGAGGAGGCGGCCATTTGTTTGGTCATGATGCAGTGCAGGGTTTTGGGGAGTTTATCTGAAGCACAGTCAGTGTTGTGGTTGTTTTTTATGTTGTGTGGAAATATGTGTAATGTCCGTCGAGCAATTTTAATATCCGATACCTATATCAGCCCAGATATCCATACCAGTTCCTCCCTAATGATGAGACGTCAAGTTTGAGCTGGTTATTATTTATTTTCTACTTTGTAATTCTGTGTTTCTATGTGTTTAAACCTGATGCATAAAATCTCAAGGTAAAGAGACTCAAGTTTGTGGTTGCATGGAGTCAAAATGTGAAAATGGTTTTGGATTTCAAAATGTATGCAAGGTAATCCAAAAGAAAACCAAATAAAGACAGAAATTTGGGTTGCAACTAGCAATTAATTTAATGATCTATCATTCTATTGATTATTCTGATGGTTAATAAGATTTTTAAATATTGCACATTCTGCAGATTTGTTTCATTTAAACACTTAAGCTTCTTAATTACAATAGTAGAAATGCATATATCAACAAAATGCAAACAAACAGTTGAATTCCTTTTGTAAATACGAAGTTTTATGAAATGCAATCACACAGCATTACTTTAGAAAACGCTTTATCGTTTGTAGCTTCTAAAAACAAAATACTTGTAAAATCAACATGTGAAAAGCTCGACCCTTATCTGCTCAATCAGGAAGACGTGACACTATTTCACATTTGACCGTAATAAACGGTGTTCCTAGAAACATGTAGGCCGCTGTCAGCACTTCCCGGCAGGCTGTGTAGGAAAGATGCACGGTTTTATTCCTTCTCTGCTCGTTGTTTTCCCGGGGTCAACGCGCATCGGGCAGCTGAAGCTTTTGTTTTTCATGAGCCGGACTCTTCCTCCCCAGCCAGACGCCGTAGCTGCCGCTGTGGAGTCTAAGTACAGGGATATTGATTCTGAGTCATTTATCAAGGGATCAAAGATTAAAGTGGATACTTTGGCCCCACCCCGACAGTCATTGCTCCGGCTCGCTTGTCCTTCTCTCTGGCAGCCTAACATGGACCGAAACATTTACTAGGCATATGTGTGTTTTGTATGTTTTCATTTGATCTTCAAGTTTTAAAAAAAAAAAGGTTACTTAGATTTCACTTCTGTCCTTAACCTCCAGCAGTCATGTGGAAACGCGCCAGACTGAATTCATTTAGAAAACGAAAGTGACATTGTGTAATAAAAATTACTTTTGGTCACCGTTTTGATTTTATTTTGGTTAATAATTAAGCCGTTTTTGGGCAGATGTTCAAAACATTACCATGCTGGTTTATGCCCAACAATTCTAACTATTCTCATTTCCGTCTGCAGTCCAATCCGGGAGGCTTTAAGGAGTGCGTTCAGTATGTCCTTCCCCAGCTGATGAAGGTTCCAGTGTACCACTGTCTGCACTACTTTGAGCTACTGCAGGTATGCACTCATTATTTCTGTCAACAAAGATTAATTGTTTCCTTTGTAAAAGATCATTTGATATGTGCATGCTGAGATTTATTCTAATATATAGTGGTTGGCTTTTAACAGTAACAAAGAAAGGAAAATTTTTAATACTTTAGAAGATACATTGTTAAAAACAGACAAAAATCTGCAACTCTGATCCTTAATAAAATCTATTAAAATTTAAAATAATACAAAAAATATATATTTTTGTCATCTATTAATTTAATATTATTCAAAAATGGCTCTTTTTATTTAAGCATAATGGATCTAATAACATTGATTTTACTGTAAAATGCAACAATAAAGTGAAATCCTTTCTTTGCAAGTGGTTTCTGATTTTCCTTTCATAATTAAAGTGTTGATTAGTAAACCAGGGGGTTTTATTTGTCCACTTTTGGTTTGGTCAGTCATGAGTTTTCTCTGTAAGGTAGAGCCACAGAAATACACTATAAAAACACAAAACCTTGCTGAGTGTTTTTGGTCTAGTAAGACCAAACCAACATACAAGAAACTTTGTTTGACATGAGCTTGGTTTAAGGAAATAATTACTTAACTTTGATGAAGAAGTACTAGTTTTTTTTTATCAATACGGTTTCATCAATATCAAGGAATTATTGACTTATAATCACCTCGTAATTTTCACTGTAAATTTCTCATTTCAATTGTACCAAGATATTTTAAACACTAAAAACAAGGCCAAAT